>NC_090737.1:60582693-60595193 GCF_036898095.1 Palaemon carinicauda
AAGAAATCTACCAAAGAAATAAACTTGCACGTATCGGTGGGAACAATGTAACAATAGGACCATGTGAATCACCCTGCCAGAATGAAAAGAGGACCAAATTAATTTTAGAAAGATTGCTTATTGTTCATACAAAATTGACCAATGGCTTTTTAATATGTACACCTAATGAAGCAGTCCCACAATGCATTGAGTATAACACTGTTTTAACAATTCAACGTACATTTTGAGAATTTGTTGTTTTCAAAACACGCAGAGATGAAAAATTGTGTTCAGTAAACTTTATCCGAGAGTTCATTTTACTCTCCGTATTTCTCGATTTTGGAGAATTTAGGGTTTTTTCCCTAACGCAGGTTTAAAAGTTGAAATGTAAATACCAATTTTTATATTTCCATCTTATTATCTATCACCAGGATTATAAACATACACACAAACACACACACACACACACACACACACACACACACACACGCACACGCATATATATATATATATATATATATATATATATATATATATATATATGTATATATAAACATATATATACTGTATATATATATATATATATATATATATATATATATATATATATATATATATAGCATATACATATACTGTATATATATATATATATATATATATATATATATATATATATATATATATATATATATATACATATATATATATATATATATATATAAATATATATATATATATATATATATATATATATATTTATATACATATATATATATATATATATATATATATATATATATATATATATATATGTATATATATATATATATATATATATATATATATATATATATACATATATATATATATATATATATATATATACATATCAGTCATGATTATTCTACAGCAGAACAAAGACCTCAAACATGTCCTACTCATGTCTTATTATAGTATTTTTATCGCAGTCTGTATCAGCAAATGCTTTTTTTTACTCGTCAAGCCATCTTTTTCTCTTGATTCACCTGCTTCTTTTGTCATTTCTTGACACCTATTCTCTTAATCTTAAATGTCCCTCTTATGTCCATTTCTTTTTCTTACATGTAAGAATATCCCCTAGTTTAGTTTGCTCTCGTATTCATGTTGAGTTTTTACTCTCTGCTGTTGTTATTCCCATCATAAATCTTTCCAAAGTTCTTTAAGTTTTAACTAACTTATGTTCTAAGGTTTAGTAACGCTCAAAGTTTCTTAAACATAAGTTAACACTAATAGGGCTATGTGATTAAATAGTTTTCTTTTTTATAGAAAGTGGCATTTTAGTTTTCATGATTTAATTCAGCTTACCAAGAGATCTTCATTCCATGCTTGTCGTTTTTTTTTTCTTTTTTTTTTCTTTTTTTATAATTTTGATCTCATATCCTGGGGAAACACTTACTATCTGTCCCAAGTCCATATGTTTATTAACAATCTTTGGACGATCATCCATAAGCAGTATTTGTTGTTTCTCAGCTTTTTTTACTGAACATTATCAAAGTTTTATTGCATGTGTTTTTACTCTTACATTTCTGCTTACTCTCTTCAATTCTCCTATCATCTTTTGCATTCCCCTATGATCCACTAAACCATTAAACAAAACTATTCCATCTGAGAATCTTGAGTTGTTTAAGCCATTTCCATTAATGTTAATTTCCCCGTTTTCACAATATAAGATTTTATCAACTTCTAGGCACACTATGAATAATTTAGGATAGATAGGTATACCTGTCCAACTCCTTTCTCCATCGGCATTTTCTTGCAATATGTACCTTTATGATTTCTATACTTTCTGTATAGACATATTCGAGTGTTGTGACATACGATTCATCTATTCTTTGTATATGAAGAGCTTTTATTATTGCTGAGGTTTTCACCGAATTCAAAGCTTTCAAAAAGTTTATAAATGCCACATATAGAGGTTTGGCTTACAGTGTATATTTTTCCTAGAACTTGTTAATTACATGGAGAGGGTTAGTTGTTAAGTATGATGTTTCGTTTTCATTACCATTAATTCTTATGTTATCTGAAGATATTGAGTGAAATTCGGGACCAATTCATCCTAAATTTCTTCAATGTCGTATACTGTATAACATTACCCGTTGTCTTCATACAAATATTCAAGACCTTACAGGTGCCTCCAAACATTAAGATATTCTTTTGTGCTCAAAAACTTTAGTTTCTAATATGACACATTCATCTGAGCTCCTTATAACTGATTTTACGAAGCCAATAATTTTCAAACAGGATGCTATTCCAAGGGTCAGGGAATAGTGGTGTATATTAGGACTGAGTACCTGCTCCTCATATGTCCTACCGTGAACGTGGGTGCCATGAGATTCAGGTAAGCAAAGTGTGTGGCAGGTATAACCACTTCTATTTATGTTTGATTTACCAGAATCAAGACATATATGATTCTTTCTTTTATAGTCTTCCTACCATTATGGCTAAAATACAAAAAGATGATAGAAAGGCCTCTTTTTTTCCTTGTTGGTTATTTCAATATCTATATCTATATATCTATATCTATATCTATGTCTATATATATATATATATATATATATATATATTTATGTATATATATATATATATATATATATATATATATATATATACATATACATATATTTATATATATATGTATATATAGATATTTATAAATATATATATATATATATATATATATATATATATATATATATATATATGTATATATATATATATATATATATATATATATATGTATATATATATATTTATATATATATATACATATATATATATATATATATATAAAATTTATATATACAGTGAACCCTCGCTACTTCGCGGTTCGACCATCGCGGATTCACCACTTCGCGGATTTTTTCCATAACCCATATATATACCGTAATATATATATATATATATATATATATATATATATATATATATATATATATATATATATATATATATATATATATATATATATATATATGTATGCATGTATTTATGTATATATGTATGTATGTATATATGTAGGTATGTATATGTGTATACATATAAATATATATATATATATATATATATATATATATATATATATATATATATATATATATATATATATATATATATATATATATATATATATATATATATATATATATATATATATATATATATATATGTATATATATATATATATATATATATATATATATATGTATATGTATATATATATATATATATATATATATATATATATATATATATATATATATATATATATATATATATATATATATATCTAAAGTAGGAAGATGTGATGTAGTTCAAAGGGAAAAGTATGGGAAATATGTCTGGGTAATAAGCAAAGCTCTACCTCCAGTTTGTTTCTTCATTATGATCAGAGATAAATTTAAACAAAACATTGGTTGCCATTTTTTATCGTGCTTTTTAGCGTGTTTAGGAAACGCATGATATAAAATCGCCTTTAATATTTGTGCCTGTTTTAGTTTAGGGTACTGTAGTACATGCATTAAGTGTTCTGTACATTAAAGGGTAGTTTGTTAACAGTACTACGTACAAGGGAAGGTTTTAAAAGTCTGAATATACATGTTGAATAAATAGGTAAATATGGTGTCACTACTTCGCGGATTTTCACCTATCGCGGCCGCGTCTGGAACCTATCTACCGCGATAAATGAGGGTTCACTGTATTCATATATATATACATATATATATATATATATATATATATATAAATATATATATATATATATATATATATATATATATATTTATAAATATCTATATATACATATATATAAATATATATATATATATATATATATATATATATATATATATATATATATATATATATATATATATATATACATGTATATATATATATATATATATATATATATATATATATATATATATATATATATATATATATATATATATATAGATAGATAGATAGATAGATATAGATATATAGATATAGATATTGAAATAACCAACAAGGAAAAAAAGAGGCCTTTCTATCATCTTTTTGTATTTTAGCTACAATGGTAGGAAGACAATAAAAGAAAGAATCATATATGTCTTGATTCTGGTAAATCAAACATAAATAGAAGTGGTTATACCTGCCACACACTATTCATATATTTATACACACACATATATATATATATATATATATATATATATATATATATATATATATATATATGTATACATATATATATATATATATATATATATATATATATTCAAATAAGCCATATATATTTTTGATATATTAATGTCTGGATTCTCTTAACAACCTCGGGATCACAGACCCAGGCGAAATCTCACAAAGACAAGAGCTTGGCTCCGGCCGGGAATCGAACCCTGGTCGGCAAGCTTATATAGACAGTGACTTAACCCACTTGGCCACGAACATCTTTGTTCGTGGCCAAGTGGGTTAAGTCACTGTCTATATAAGCTTGCCGACCAGGGTTCGATTCCCGGCCGGAGCCAAGCTCTTGTCTTTGTGAGATTTCGCCTGGGTCTGTGATCCCGAGGTTGTTAAGAGAATCCAGACATTAATATATCAAAAATATATATGGCTTATTTGAATATGAAAAACACGTAAAAATGTGCAAAATTTATCATATATATATATATATATATACATATATATATATATATATATATATATATATATATATATATATATATATATATATATATATATATATATATATATATATATATATATATATATATATATATATATATATATATATATATATATATATATATATATATGTGTGTGTGTGTGTGTGTGTACATATATAAGTGTGTGTGTGTGGGTGGGTGGGCGGGTAGGTGTGGATGTTCGTGTGTGTGACCATCGTCTGTACAAAACCTGACAATCTGAACGGCCCATTAAGCTGAAGCTCCGTCGGCTGATGCTAAACTGCCAATATGTCAATCAGTCAGTCTGACAGGGGATTTAATTCCAGTTCTAGATACAAACTGTATAATCATCATCAGCATACATATTTTTTAATAAAAATCCAAATTCCTAAATGCTTAGTCAACGAAAGTCGGAATAATATATTTTATATATTTCATATTGCATTCCAATCCACATTTCTCAACAAATTAATAACGGTATTTCTTTTTCTAAGGTGGCTCACGGAATAAGGAGGAAGTACGATCTGAAAATCGAAGAGAAACACATTTACGAGCACTCCTCGTTGAGTAACCTGTCACCCTATAATCAAAATAAATAATAAACTTATCATAAAGTCCACAACTACTCCAAACAGATAAACAATACTTACTTGGTAAATAGATTAATTACTTCCCATAACGATCTAAAATTGTGATAATCCAGCATTCGAACAACTCTCCCTCTTGTGTCAGAACCCATTACTGCCTGAATTTTTTTTTCTTAATTTTTTTCATTATTTAAGTTTAATATGTATATTTATATGGTATTATCATATATTTGATGTTTTTTTCATGGTATTTGTCCATATATAGGACCTACTATATATAGTACGTTAGGCAGATAAGGAGTACACATTTTTATTGAGGAGTCTATTTTCTATAATAAAATTTTATTGGTATTTTTTCATTACAAGGAGGATGTATTAGAAGCAAGACACTCAATAATAGTGCGTTTATTACTGAATAATACAAAGAAATATTGCAGTTTACTGCTAATATTTGTTGCATTTGTAAGCCTTATTACTTTTGCACGTGCTGACAGTATTTGAATATGTGAAAAGGATAATAATTCTTACTTCTACAAGTGAGATGTTTAACAGAAAATTGTGATACTGTAGAATAAAATAGAAATAAAACTGGTTCATGCTTTAGAGAAACTTCATTCTTAGTTAAATTCTGAGATAAATTCCGTGATATCACACAATAACAAACCAGATACTATAATTAGCAATATTCTAAAGAGCACGACGATGATAATTAACAAAGCATTTCACACACAATGGAACTCCACACTTCATACACCCTTGCGAAGGACGAGATTTACAAGAGGATAGAGCACATTTCCATGCCTGTTTTCCAAGGGGTTCGACGAGGTGACCAATATTGTCATAACGTACATCTGGAATAAGCCGAGAGGACTGTCTTGGCCGGCCTATTCCCACACGTGGTTCTGCCTACTGAAGGTATGTCCTTGCAATGTAGCGCTTGAATGACAACAGTGGAAGGTTGCTTTCATCAACACGATGCAGAAGCCAGCAGTTCTGAATCGTTGCATAAATTACCCAAGAAAATATAGGCCACCACCACTTTTTCATTCTAATGGATATACGGTAACAATTGATGTTTTGGTCCATCTTATCAGTGCCACCCATGTGCCTGTTGTAATCCCCGATGAGATACACTCATTTTCTTTTTGTCCTTTGCTGACCATCGAGATACACTTTCCAGAGGATAAACAGGAGAAATATTTGATACCACTGAAACTACTGCATTATCCTTCCAGCGTACCAACAAGATCTTGTAAATATTATCCACAACAACATCCGTATCTCCTCGAGGAACCTTCTTCATTTCGTTTGTGGAGTTTATAGGACAAGTCTTCGTAATTCTGTTGTCCCTTATTGTTCCAGTTGCTCCATAGTTTATCTCTCGTAGGTGATTTACTAAAGGTAAACTTGTGAAGTAGTTGTAGAAGTAAAACCTCACTGGTATATCTTTGATATGACTTGGTAGTTTTTCGAATAAAATCATCGAAGTGCCCCCACCTTTTCCTAACCTTTCTTCATAGTGACGATCCAACCCGAAGGCTGTCCCTTGGTATACATCAAACGTAGCTAAATAACCAAGTGAAGAATTTAGGCACCAAGCTTTAAATCCAAATCTCACAGGTTTATTCCGAATGCACTGTTTGCATCCACGCCTACCAAAATATTCTATCATTGCTTCATCAAGTGATATATGTTGATCCATAGGGTAAGCCATGGCAAATTTTGTGTTCAAATGGTTCATTAGAGGTCGTAAAATTTCTTCAAATCTATCACGTGACATTGCCTTAGCAACGAGTTCGACTCCAACATCAGCATCCAAAGACCAGTATAAGCGGCGACTTGGTAATGTGTGGTATCCTGAGAGTATGAAAATGCCAAAGGCCACTCGCAGTTCCGAAACAGAGATGGTAAACTGTGCATTTTTCTCGCAAGCATACCTGCAAGATTCCTTGGCAATCATGTTCATTATATCTCCATCAAAGAAATATTCAAATTTCTCCACAGGTGACTTTCCCTTCAAATCTATGGCAGGTGGTGGTTTATCATACTGTGTTTGATTGACTGAAAATCGAATATTACTTGTTTTTTTCCAGTTATATTCTAGAGACGTCTTCTGACTTTTTTTCCTTTTCTTTGATTCTTGCTGCTCCTCTGCACAATTGACATTACTGTTTTCCACTTCATCATCATCTTCACCTAGGATTCTCCCATCATGAAAGACTGCTTCAGCAGAAGCTCTTAGTTGATTGGAATTTAGATTGTCAGCTAAGCCACCCTCATCTTCTTCCGCCGAGTCTTCATCAGAATCCTCTCTGACTTCGGGAGGAGTAATAAAAATTGCAACAGGGTCCTTTTCCTCTTCATCTAAAATTTCCAGTATTTCCTGTAGATTCAAACTTCTGAGAAGAAAAATTAGAATTTTCAATAATAAAGTAAAAGAACGAAAGAACCAGAGGAAAAGGAAGAGAAAGAAAAGGAGTAGAGAGAGAGAGAGAGAGAGAGAGAGAGAGAGAGAGAGAGAGAGAGAGAGAGAGAGAGAGAGAGAGAGAGTTTTGTCTTTTATCATGTAAGTTGAAAATTCACTAGTAATATAGGGCAACCGAAAAATATTCACTCATATATAACGAACTTTTGAGACACATAAAAATCAAAATAACTTACTTCTTACGCTGGTCCATTCTGCTTGGATAGTAACAGGGAGCTGAAAGTTTGAAACTACCGAGGTGTTGTTGGCTGGAAAGTCACTTCACCAGCGACGAGGTATGCATCCAAAGACCAGAAAATAGCGAACAAGCAGTTTATTCTAACGAAGAAACAACCAATTTGCTCTAGAGTGATACTTTTCTATGATTTTTCCTGTCCGGTCCATATTTTGGCTTCATATCTGCCTGACCTACTATATATAGTAGGTAATGAAAAATATCCTGTAATATTTATGCTTCAATTGCTATCTCAATTTCTGATATATGAATTGATTCATGGTTTTCAGTGTCATGATATGTATCAGTATAAAGATGTTTAATGAACTTGTGTAATCATGAGCTCAAATTAAAAATGTGAATATATTAAAACATTCTACATATCTTTGGTATTTTGTCAAAAAGTCGAAAAATATGGATACTTCAAAGAAAAACTCCTGTTTATATTATTGATTAGATTGAAAAGAACTCAGGAATATGCAAAACAATAAGAAAAACATAAAAAATTGGGGTGTAATTTGTCCTAGCAATTGTACTACTACATATAGTAGGTCAGGCGTTAATGGGTTAAAACAACATTCACTCGAGACTTCCGTTACCATCTTACCCTATCTAACAAAATTGTTTGAATAAATCACCCTCAATTATTCCAATAGTCTTTCTCGCTACAAATAATCATTAAACTCACTATCCCCCCCCCCCTTCTCTCTGAGTCTCTCTCTCTCTCTCTCTCTGAAGGACTTGGCAGTTCCCGGAAAATCGATCCTCCACAGATACAATGCCAGTAATAGACTAGGAGAAGAGCCATGAAAAGCGAAATAACATAATGTCAAGTGTACTATACATATTCCAGTCGATACCTGATGTTTTTCATAGTATTGAAATTAACCCATCCCCACTAAAACCCCTCATTAATAAGCTAGCAAAACCTGTCCATTTATGATGTATGTCTCGATACCGTTCCACATCCTTGCTTTCCCTCTCCCTGGTTGTATGCAAATATGTTTATTTTGGATATTGCCTCCAGCATTATTCTAATTTTTGTTTTCATGCTACTATTGAGGTATAATTGAGGGCCTTTTTTTTCTGACTGAAGATTTCACTTTATCCTAACCTTGACATATGAGGTGGGGAAGAAACTCCAACACGAAAATGAAAGATATTGCAGCTACACTCAAACACTGACAGATCAGTTTCCTGCAGAATAAAAGGGAAAGTTTCCTGGTAAGCAAGTGTAGTATCTAATGGCTTGCAGGGGGTTATAAGATGGGAGTGGTTTGCTCTGGGCAGGGACGCCCAAGGATGGTTAATAGCCGTAGGTTAAGAGAATAGGTGGTGATGGAGACATACTGTAAGTCTCTGCTGATATGAAAGGATGGTATACACAAGAAAAAAGAAGCGCTACGTAAAAGAAAAGATAAAGTGAGTCATGTGGGTTGTTGGTTTGAGTTGCTGGATGGTTAGGAGGATAAGGGAGGAGGAGGAGGGAGAGAGGGCGTTCAGGAGAAAGAGGTAGAATGGGCAACTGAGGTCACGTTATGAATAAAAAAGTGATAATGAATGCAAGGGAGTTTGGATGATATTAATTATAAAAACAGTAATATTGATATATTAACAAGAAAATTTTAGACGGAATGAGCAGAGAGAATTAGTGATAAATCTTAAGGAGCTTAAGAGAGAGACAGCAAGAAGGAAGGGTTGCCGAGCGTGCCGGATATCTGTGAAGACCTGGCACCAGTAGGGGAATAATTTTCGAACATAGTGCCCTCCTCTCTATCATCTTTTGCTGCGTCGATTATAGTTAATAATAGATACAGAGGAAGCTAGGGAATATAATTAATGGTGCGCTTTCCCTTTTCCTAAATTCTCAGTTAAAAGAATAAAAAATTCAATCTAAAAGTATGAATGGATGGCAATTTCATCATTAAATTCTGTAATATTAACCTTATTGCATTTTCCCGAAACGAAAACTGTAGATAATAAAAAAATTTGTAGAGGTCTTTACTCAAAAGGAAAATATGCTACCTACTGTATATATCTTATGTTTCTTTGAGCAAAAGAAATCTTAAAGGTTTCTATTAGGTAATTATTATTATTATTATTATTATTATTATTATTATTATTATTATTTGCTAAGCTACAGCCCTAGTTGGAAAAGCAGGATGCTATAAGCCTAAGGGACCCAACAGGGAAAATAGCCAAATGAAGAAAGAAAACAAAGAAAAATTTAATATTTTAGGAACATTAACAATTTTAAAATAAATATTCCCTACAAAAACTATAAAAACTTCAACAAAACAAGAGGAAGAGATAAAGGATAGAGCAGCGTGCCGAGTGTACCCTCAAGCTACAGAACTCTAACCAAAGACAGTGGAAGACCATGGTACAAAAGCTATAGCACTACCCAAGGATAGAAAACAATGGTTTGATTTTAGTGTAACCTTCTCTTATAAGAGCTGCTTACTATAGCTAAAGAGTCTCTTCTACCCGTAACAAGAGGAAAAGTAGCCATTGAACAATTACTGTACAATAGTTAACCCATTGGTTGAAGAAGAATAATTTGGTAATCTCAAGGGCTGTCAGGTGTATGAGGACAGAGTAGAATGTGTTAAGAATAGGCCACACTATTTTTTGTATGTGTAGGCAAGGGGAATATGAACCGTAACCAAAGAGAAGGATCTAATTTTGTACTACCTGGCCAGTCAAAGGATCCCATAACTCTCAAGCGGTAGTATCTCAATATGTGGCTGGTGCCCTGGCTTACCCATTTAGTAACTTTGGTTGAGGCCTGTACTCTTTAATTCCCAAGAACACAGAGAAACATTCGATTTCGGATTTTTTTTTCTCACATCGTGCATCAGATGTAAACAGATTTGCTTGTATATCTAATTAGTAAGGAAATCTGTGAAAAATACGATATCATTAACATGTGAAATCATGATTTCCATATTCTTTGACAACTTGTTGTTTCCCACTTCATGGGTAAAGATTCATTAATATATCGATTTAATGAACATATCATAATATAATGTCGGGATATCACACATCAATTACATATTTTAAAGTTTCGACTTTTATCTTTGAAATATGATGGTATGAGCCATAATATAAGATTCCATAGCCAGAACAGAGTGATCTTGGAGTGTTCATTAAACTTGATTACTACGCCTTTGTTGGATAAGAAAGTGAATTATGTTCAGGATTCCAGGTCACTGCGTAGGATCGATGCCTTGGTTTAAGAGAGAGAGAGAGAGAGAGAGAGAGAGAGAGAGAGAGAGAGAGAGAGAGAGAGAGAGATAAAACACGTGAATTTTAAATCATTACGTAATTGTAAATGATAACTTTTATCAATCAGAAATGATTGTCTCTCTATTCTTTAATGCTTGAATTTTGTCTACTTGTTAATAAAAAGTAGACAAAATTCTAATAACCAGCATCTCTCTCTCTCTCTCTCTCTCTCTCTCTCTCTCTCTCTCTCTCTCTCTCTCTCTCTCTCTCTCTCTCTCTCTCTCTTACTCTTATTAACATATTTTTGTTTATATCTCAGTCTCTCCCTATTCATATTCGTATCATCAAATATTCAACCAATTTCTTCTCTCTCCTTGCCTTTTACGATTATTCCTACATTGCTTTATATCTTCTTTGTTGTTCCCGAAATACGCCTTACACATCTCACAGCGTTAGTACCAATATCGTCTTTATCCTTATCATTATTTCTATAAAACAAAGAAAAAAAAAGTTTCAAGCTGAGGTAATGTTAACATTGAATTCCAATTAAGTAATATTTTATTGTAGACTAAATTGGATGAGTCCTGAAGTAACAAACAAATAAATGAATATGCATTATTACACTAAGAAAAACCTCGAAGCGAATTATAGATAACCCACCTCGCCAGCTATACATATTACATGATATATTTCACTCTGGAAATTTTGAAATTTCATAGGAAACGACTCTGACTGATATATATATATATATATATATATATATATATATATATATATATATATATATATATATATATATATGCATATACACACATAAATTACTAAGGTATTCAAGAAGAGACTTCCGTCAAACATCGCTGCTCCTGTGGACTCATATTTGTGCACCAGTTGTAACGCCTTATATTCTCTTTCATCTCCATAACGAAACTCAAAATTCTTAGAGGATCAGATATCATCAGAAACTGCGTTCCTAATGATCATCTTTTACATTTTAAACTGCGTTCAGGAAACTCACCCGGAATTCTGCTCCTTACAACATTTGAGTCCAAGATACTCCAGACTTTAAATCACAGGCCTGTATTGTTCTATGAATTTGTGGAAATGGCTATTGATAAGTAATAATTTTATGATCATTATAAAGCATTGAATTTTTTTCATTATTCGTGAATACAGGAATTATTGTATGTTTGAAGGCTATTATTTTCTTTTGCTGTTATTGTTTTGCTATATGATATAATTATTTTAGGAAGTGATTTTAATATGACATTATATAATATATAATCGACATTTTAATAAGG
>NC_090737.1:60605193-60610193 GCF_036898095.1 Palaemon carinicauda
TGGGGGGAGGGGGTGTTAAAACAGACTGTTAGTTGTGTGGCAAACTTTTGTAAATTTATTGTAAATAATTGTTTATGTATCATAATTTACCTTGTTAGCTATGTTAACAAGTAAACAACAAACAAGTGCTTCATTATGAAATGAGCTAGGTTTGGCAATTTTATTGTTATAAACAAGAATAAATTTCCTAACTATAGTTCTCTTTCAAGAATTGTTATGCTATGTTCAAAGTGTTTGGATAAAACTAGCTAGGGCTAGTTTCTATAGTTTGACTTATTGTAATCAGTGTTTTCTGTACTATAAAAATTAGTTAGCAAGCAAGGCTCCTTTTAAAGGTTCAGCAAATATAGTAATTCATGTTTTAAAGAAATACTCCACGAAGTGATTTTATATTATGTTGTGTTAAATTTTTTCCGATTATTTTGGACTAAAATTGAGATATTTGCTTATTTGGTTTCAATTGGTGTTAAAATGTACGAGGAAATAACTGTAAATGATCTTGTATAAATAAGGCAAAGTTCGATGCAAATGTTTAGAATTTAGTTTGATTAAATGCTTGGTTTTAAAGGTTGTTCTAACATTTGTGTTTGCTCATATCAGCCTTTGATAAGAATTTACGTGTGTTAACAGTTAATTTATCAAAAGATGAATTTGTTTGATTGCCAGAATTTGAAGATAGTTCAAAGTGGAATTTATTATAATTTTTCATACTAATTTAAGTTCAACTTATTTTTGATTAATTGTTTGTTTATATTTCTTTGTAGAACGAATAAAATATTTTATATCCGATTTGGAGGTTTTTCTTGCATCCTTCATCAATGGCACAAAACATTCGATTTTTGAGACCCACTGAGTGTTGAAGATGAAAGATATTCGTAAAGCACGGTGGTTAGCCAAAACACTGTTTACAAGATTAAAGGGAATATTCATCAGGTATATAGCACAAAAGCAAAGTGCTGAGGTTATAAAGAACCATTACGGTAAAGTTAAGGATGCTTTTGAGAAATTTTAAATCAGACATAATTAGTTCACTGCATATATAGACGACGATGAAGATTAAGACAAGGAACAGCAATGTTTTGATGAAATATTTGAAGTGTTTTGTAAATTGGAGTTAGCTACGAGGGAATACTCTAAATCTACGGAAAACAGTGGCTCATAGAGCGAAATACATTTAAGCGATAATACCGAAGAGGCAGAAAAACACATAGAGGAAGTGCAAAAAGCTTAGGGGAAGAAAAAGTGACCATTTAAAATGGAGAAACCCAAATTACCAAATTTTGCGGGGATGTGAGGGAATATGCGATATTCACGTCTAACTTGATGCACAGCGTTGAGAGCAATTACAAGAAACGGGGCTGCTACACACTTTTAACAACGTTCTTGTTAGAAAAGCCTGCACAGCTCATAAAGGGACTCGGTAACGATTATGATGCACCATGGGAAAATCTAGATTTCGGGTATGGTGACCCCAGCCAAGTGGTAGATGCTGTTTTGCAAAATTTAAACCATTGCAACTTGTTGAAGACTCGAGGTACTGTGATCTATTCTCATACGAAGGAGCTACAACACTTTGAAAGAAGTAAATATGCCGCAAGATATGGAGACTAATCGCATGTTAGCCATAATCGAACAAAGGGTGTGCGTAAAGGATAGAAAAGTGTGCGCAAGAGAGCTTCATCGTGAGGGCCAAGAGGCCTCTCTTGGCAGATTTAAATTGGTCTTAATATGTAAGAGGAAATAACACTAAATGACCTTGTATAAATTTGGCAATGTTTAAAATTTAGCTTGATTAAATGCTTGGTTTTAAAGATTGTTCTAACATTTGTGTTTGCTTAGATCAGCCTTTGATAAGAATTGACGCGTGTCAACAGTTAATCAATTAAAAGATTAATTTGATTGATTGCGAGAATTTGAAGGTAGTTTAAAGTGAAATTTTATTATCACTTTTTTATACTAGTGTAAGTTCAACTTATTGTTTATTAATTATTTTTCTTATGTTTCTTTGAAGAATAACATAATTTATATCCGATATGGAGGGTTTTCTTGCTTCTTTCTTCAACGGCAATCTGTGTGTAAAGTTAAATAAGAAAAAATAAAATTTTGGATACAAAGATGAAAAATCCTTGATTGAAATAGTCAGCGTTGTGACCCAGCATAACTACATGCTATAGAAATTGTCCCCTCCCACCTCTCTCGCTCATTCATTCAATCGTTCCAAAATCTGATTCGTCACCCTCTACCTTGGGCCGCTCTTCTCCAGGGCATCAATAATATACACTTAGCTTTAGGATTCCAGCTGCTTTTCAATTTATTTTGGAAAATTGGAGCCTTTCAGATATCCAAAGTAAACAAAGGATTTGACATCCGTATCACTAATTCTCAATACAGGCGTGATGTGATTTTTTTCATTATCTATTCTATCATGAAATCTCTATTCCTTATTAATCATATCAACAATTCACATATGAAATATGGGTATAATTTCATCTATTCCCATTCTTCTATTACAAGTACAAAATCTATATATTCTGTTTTTTATATGTACTAATTATTTGTTAATATCATTAATGTATGTGAAATTTGTATGTAGATTAGTGGTTCAGACAAAGTAAAAAATCAAATTTATTTAATTAAATACTTGAAAATATATGATTATATGTCTTTAAATCTGGCTCAGTTACATTTTATAATTTTATGTATATACGAAGTGCAGTGAAAATTTAGATGCGATGCGGACCAAGCAAAGACCATTTCAATGGAATGACATTTTCCATAACTCAGAGCTAGATCTAGGGCCTCTTTAACATGAAAATCTCGTCTTCTTTCGTACGCAAAGTATGCTATCCATAAAATATGAATATATATCTTTGCGTTAATATAAACACTACGCTATCGATTATGTATGATTTAAGGGTCCTTCTGATGTGAAATTTTATGATATATAATCTAGCGATTAATATGAAACACGTTTACTTGACTAAAGACTCATCTGTTTCCACATAAGAATTATGTATGTTATGGTCAACTTTCATGTTTCATAGAAAAAAAAACCTACAAGCTCATAAACTATTAATTGTAATTTTTTTTTCGAAAAGTCATTCCAAAACTCTACGACCTATTGTTCTAAAAAATTTCAACAATCCAGGTTTACATTAAACGTATTGTAGGTAATAGTAGATCATGCTGGATCAATGCGCATGAAGGCCATTGCTGTCATTAGATTAAAAATGCTGCTCGCTGTAAGTGATTCACAAAATACATGACAAGTATTGAGGAATTATAAATCTCAAATTTATATATAAAAATATTTAATTGTTTGAAATTTGGTGTTTTACGTTCCATTACGAATACCATATTATACTGATCCCCAGCATGGTCTACAGATGGTCATTCTCAAATTACCTCGAAACATGAAATAGGTAACCCGTGAGAGAAACACATGCATAAACTAGAGAATATAGTTTATATGCTTTCATTGGAAATTTTAGCGCTGATATATATATATATATATATATATATATATATATATATATATATATATATATATATATATATATATGTATATGTATATGTATATGTATATGTATATGTATATGTATATATATATATATATATATATATATATATATATATATATATATATATATATATTTAAATATATATATATATATATATATATATATATATACATATATATATATACATATATATATATATATATGTATATATATATATGTATATATATATATATATATATATATATATATATATATATATATATATATATATATATTTCTCTGTGTCTGTGTTTGTGTTTGTGCATTTATTCATATTTTTTTTATTTATTTGTTATTATTATTATTATTATTATTATTATTATTATTATTATTATTATTATTATCAGCAAAGCTATCACCTTAGTTGGAAAAGCAAGATGCTATAAGCCTAAGGGCTCCGACAGGGAAAAATTTCCCAGTAAGGAAAGTAAACAAAGAAATAAATGAACTACAAGAGAAAAACAAACAATGCAAATTAAATATTTCAAGAACAGTAACAACTTTGATAAAGATCCTTCACATATATAATATAAAACTTAAATAAAAGAAAGGAAGAGAAAAAAGATAGAACAACGTACCCAATTGTACCCTCAAGTAAGAGAATTCTATTCCAAGACAATGGAAGGCCATGGTACAGATGCTATGGCACTACTTAAGACCAGAGAACAATGGATGTATTTTCGTATGTCCCTCTCCAAGAACAGCTGCTAGGTCATGGATGACCCCATCAGATTTTGGAAATGATCCGGATGCGGATTTTCTTTCATTTATTAATTTATTTATTTGTCTGTGTATCTTTGGACAAGATTAAGTCAAAAGTTATATATATATATATATATATATATATATATATATATATATATATATATATATATACATATATGCATGTATATATATGTATATGTATATATATATATATATTTATATATATATATATATATATATATATATATATATATATATGTATATGTATATATATATATATATATATATATATATATTTCTATAAATATATATATATATATATATATATATATATATATATATATATATATGAATATATATATATATATATATATATATATATATATATATGTATATATATATATATATACATATACATATATATATATATATATATATATATATATATATATATATATATATATATATATATATATATAGTGGCTCAACCTCTGTACCATGGTCTTCACTGTCTAGGATTAGAGTTCTCTTGCTTGAGGGTACACTCGAGCACACTTTCCCATCTTATTCTCTTCCTCTTGTTTTGTTAAAGTTTTTTTATAGTTTATATAGGAGATATTTATTGTTGCTACTCTTCTTAAATTTTTTTTTTCCTTTTCTCATTGAGCTATTTTCCCTGTTGGAGACCCTGGGCTTATAGCATCCTGTTTTCCAACTAGGGTTGTAGCTTAGCAA
>NC_090737.1:60612693-60615193 GCF_036898095.1 Palaemon carinicauda
TTGGGAACAAACGGAGCAAAAAGATCTTGCTAAAAAATTGGAGGATTTGTAGCGTCAACTGCTTGATTTTACAGCAGAAAGATATGACTGACATTGCTTACGAAAGGAAACGATGGAAAGGAGAATTATTAGTTTTATTCATGTGAGGAAATTGAAATTATGTGTTGCATAAGTCTCCTTGAAAATTTGGTTACTCCCTCTTTTGTAGAGAACAACATACAATGATTATACGTGACATGTAGTTTAGAACACGGTGAAAGTAAAGCCACACTATCCAGAAAAAATGTGGAACCTAAATTCTATATATTGTTATAAATATTAAAAGCAAAGTAAGAGAGAGTGGGAGAATCGTTCCGCCTTTGTGGTTTCTCCTTTGATGATCGTAATACTGTATGCCCCAAAGTCTTACGTATCACGCGCTTTGGCTAGGCGTATTATATGACCAAAGATATAACTTATTAAAATTTTGGAACCAGTTTTACTAAGGAATAATTACTCAAGTTAATTGTGAAATAGGAATCGATTGGCTTTCCTGTCGCAGCTATAGTATGTGATATTCACTTAACAATTGTTTGAATTCTGAAAAGTATCAACATAGGAATAGACAGTCTGTTTTAAATCCGGTTGATCCGAAAAAAGATGATAATATGTTTGGTGATAGTCTTTTTATTATCATAAGGATGAGATATAAATTGATTGACTCAGACTTTCAATTAAGCGATGCAAAATTGCTCTTCGTTTACTAACTATAACATTTAAACACTTGCATTTAAACAGAGGGAAAAAGATTCTTCTTTTGGAAGAAGTTACTCGCATTAGAAATACTTGTAATTCCTGGAATGCATGTCAAGATTAATTGACTTTATTTTAAGGGCTGTTTTTTTTTTTTTTTTGGTCTTATACAGCAGGGTAATCCAACTCTTTAGAGGATCTCCGGAATTCATTTTATCATGTTCGTTCAACATTTCACACCGCATGTTGCTCGTTTATTGTTAAACCGTCACTACTAAAGCACTCACAGAACAAGGAAGTCCTCAGTTTCCTCTTGAAAGCCTTCATATCTTCAATCATTCGCATGTCTGGTGGGGGCTTATTGTACGGTCTCAGGGCCGCAAATTTGAAGGCTCTAGAGCCTAGAGTGGATACATATCTAAGTTCCAGTAATTTAAAACCATCTGTAAGTATTTTTGTGTCAACACGATTTGTTGGCTGCACGTTTTATATAAACTCTCTTATTTATTTTGGACACCCGGTACTGATAAACTGATGGGTTATTTTACATATCCTAAACCCAATTTTTGCTGTAAAAGGCAGCCAGTGTAAATCAATTAGTATAGGAGTTATCCTGTGTCTGAAATGGAACACGTTTTATCAGTCTTGCTCCTATTTGTTATGTTTGCTAATTTCTTATCTTGTACTTTTTTTTTTCTTTTTTAAATTGTAGTAGATGGAGTTACAGTAGTCTATCCAGTCAATCACTTAGTTTATTAAAAGTCTCATTATAGAATATTCCTTCAGGTACTTCTTTATAAAAGAAATGTTTCTAAGATGATAACCAGCAGTGTTTACTATATTATTCATTTGGGCATTGAAAGACGAATTAGTCAGGAGATACGTCTAGATTACGAACATTACTAGATATCGGGACAGTCATTATTTATGCTTTTTTGAATATCACCCAAGTTTCTTACGCTGTTTTTCTTTCCCACTACCATAAATCTTCTTTTATCTTAATTCAATTTTAGTTGGTTGATTATCATCCATTCCGTAACACCGGCAAGAAATCTGTTTTAAAGTTTCAGTAGTGTCGTCTATATCGTTTATGAAGATGTAAAATTGTGTACCATCTACACATGTCTCTGTAGTATTTTCGATGGACCAATAGTAAAGACACAGACTAAGATTGGGCACTGTTCACTCCCCTGAAGTACCACTCCGTTAAAAGGTCCATATGACGAATAAGAGTTTCCAATCTGCACACAATAATTTCTCTCTACCAATCAGTCTTTTAGGTATTCGGATGCTTGATCTTCAATGCCGATTGACCGTAGATCATTTGATAGTAGTTCATGCATAACTGTATCAAAAGCTGCACTAAGGGAAATAACATTAGAATACCACATTTTTTTTTCATCCATCATTTCCAAAATATCACTCACAACAGAGCAAATAGCTGTCTCCCTAGAAGAGTATAATTTTCTGTAAGCAGACTGGTTGTCTGGCAAAGCTTCCATTTCTTCTAAAGGACTAATTAGTTGCTCCAGAAATACGCATTTTAGCAATTCTGAAACAAAGGATAAACTTGAGATAGGTCTACATGAACTTAATTCCTCATAATCTATAGCACGTTTTAGCCATTTTCTCAGGTTTAGAAAACTTACACTCACGTATGCTTGTATTTCCTATTCTCATAATTGTATCAGCTAGACTAAAAAAGTCTCTTTCTCCATTTACTTCAGATATTAGCATTGGATAGATCGCAGAGTTTGCTTTTTTTGCT
>NC_090737.1:60622693-60625193 GCF_036898095.1 Palaemon carinicauda
AATCAAGACAAGTAAGCAATGGACTTGTAAGAAATAGAAAACTCGGCATTAGAAGAGGGACAAGTGAGTCAGAAAAGGCTGATAGAATTGCAATTAAAGGATGCGACGTTAAATGAATTATTGTACCAAATGGTGGATGAAACACAGGTGCAGCAGTCTCTACACCTGTTATTGCCTCAAGGATGGATAGCTAATGAGGAAGCATAGACATGCCGATATCCCTGGGAATGCCTAATGGGGTATATATTGGTCCCCACATCGCTGAGAAGACAGGTGATCGCCGTGCAACAGGAGCCACTCTCAGATTGCTGGAAAGTCTAACAAGTACATCAAGAAGGCTCCGCTACACCCAATTGAAGCACGGGGAGAACCCTTCAGCGTGGATTATGATCGACATTGTGGGACCATTACCGAGAGTGAAGAAAGGCCATGAATGTATAGTAACTTTGATGTGTCCAGTGACAAGATATCCTGAGGTCAAACCTGTCAGGAATATCAGTGCCAAAGTAATCACCGAGAAGTTACTAGAACTTTTTTCCAAGTTTGGTAGTCCGGGAATCATTCAGAGTGACTGAGGAACGAATTTCACGTCAATTATGTTTCACAACGTGATGAAACTGTTGGATGTGAGACAACTACTGTCTACTGCCTTTCACCCAGTGACCCAAAGTGCATTAGAATGATATCATCAAACCCTAATGAGTAGGTTAACCATGTACTGCAACGAAACTGGAAATTAATTGTACATCGGACTATCTTTGATGTTATTTCAGGTACACAATGCTTACCAAGAAAGCTTGGGATGAAGCCCGAATCGAATGATGATGGGACGAGAAGTAAGAGGATGGATTAAAATGTTGGCTGAGAAATGAAAAGATTAAGAGGAAAGGGATGGAGAATATGTTAAGAACTAGAAGAAAAGTATTGGCAAAATAAAAAAAGTTCTCCCTCGAAAATATGAAAACGAGCCATGGAAAAATGAAGAAACAGTTTGATACAAAAAGTAAGAGCAGATAGTTTACGGTAAGACAACAGGTGTTGGTTTTTATACCGATAAGAGAGTCCCTCTTACTAAAATGTTCCAAGGACCAACCAGATTTTGGAGAAGATCAGTGACCGGACTTACTGTATCGAAACACCAGGAAGAAGGAAAAGCCAAAGGAAGGTAGACGTTAACCTACTGAAACTATACTGAAGCGAAAACGAGACCTAAGCTTCACAGGTATGTATGGCATAAACCATTCCATCTACGAAAGACGATGACGGATATGAGGTATGTGCTATGAGCAAAGTGAATAATTCGTGTATTATTAAGAACTTACAAGAGAAATTAACGCATTTGAAGAAGAAGTAGCAAGAGGAATTAAACCGATTGATCTAAAGTTTCCCCGAAATTGACTCAGACGTCCCGAAATGAACCACGTTGACGAGGTGTGACACACACTTTAAGATTACAGAAAGACCATTCAAACAACAGGCCTATCGACTGTCACCGTATCACCGATAAGTCATGAGAAATGGAGTGGATTATTTGCTGCAGGACGGATTTGACGAACAAAGCTCTAGCCCTTGCAGTTCACCATGATTGCTCGTGAAAATACCTGACAGATCTTTCAGGATGTGTACGGACTATTGAGAGATCAATTCGATCAGTATGGCCAACAATTATCCATTGCCACTCATAGACTGACTACTCGACAACATTGGACAAGCAAGCTTCATCTCTAAGATAAATTTGTTTAAACGTTATTATCTAATTCCTTTGGACGACAATGAAAAATTATTATCAGCTTTTATAACAATGTTTGTGTTATATCTATACACAGTCATGCTATTTTGTTTAATGAATGCACCCGCCACCTTCCAACGAGTGATCGATAACCTTCTAGGATAGATTGAAGGAACATATCTCGTGAATATTTTTATATATTCATTAACCTGGGACGAACATCCCCGAATCCTGGAGAAGGTATCTCAAAAGTTGAGGAGCTCATTTAACAATTAACCATGAAAATAGTGAATTTGGAAAGGCAACAGTTCTGTACTTAGGATTTGAAGTCAGAAGAGCGCATATTTCCCCAGTAGCCGCTAGCCTTAAAGGAATAAGGAAATCTTCACTCCTCAAAACGAGGAAGCAATTACAACAGTTATTAGGAATGGCATGATTCTACAGACTGTTTTTTGCCCGAATTTGTTAGTGTTAGTTACACCCTTGACAGATTTTACTAGCCCCAAGAAAAAGTTTGCATGGACCAGCCAGTGCAAGGAATCCTTCGACAAGATAAAAGTCATATTATTATCGAAACTGATACTGCAAGCACCGGATTTCAACAAGATATTCCTTATCCAAGTGGATGCGTCCGGCAATGGGATTGGAGCTCTCATATTGCAAGAAAGCAAGGATGGAATTCTTCACCCCATTTGTTTGATGTTGTCGAAGCTGAAGAAGCATCAAGGGGTCAACTCAAGAGTTGAAAAGGAACTGCTAGTGCTAATCACA
>NC_090737.1:60635193-60637693 GCF_036898095.1 Palaemon carinicauda
AGGGATAGACATTGTGATAGGTGTTGAGGGTCTTGGCAAAGTTACAAATGCAAATCGAGGACATTTAAATAGTATCTGTTCAGCAAACAATCGTGTCTTTGGAGGTACTCTATATGTATATATATATATATATATATATATATATATATATATATATATATATATATATATATATATATATATATATATATATATATATACATATATATATATATGTATATATATATATATATATATATATATATATGTGTGTGTGTGTGTACATATATATATATATATATATATATATGTGTGTGTGTGTGTACATATATATATATATATATATATATATATATATATATATATATATATATATATATACTTACCCTTACTTACTCTGTGGGGCTCAAACAAGGCTGATCCATTGCTGCTTTGGCCGTTCGTCTCCAGAGAGCCCTATGCTCCGCAAGCTCCATCCGCTCGTTAGGGTCTATTTCCAGGGTGTCTAAATCATCAATCACGATATCCACCCATCTTTTTCTAGGCCTTTCTCTCGGTCTGGTACTTATGGGTTTACCTAACATAACTCTTCTAGTCAGTGTTCTCTCCTCCATTCAAGCAATATGCCTTACATATCGAAGTCTCTGCGATCTAATAACATTGGAGATAGGCGGTAGTCCTGAGAGAGCTATCAATTCATAATTGTGGCGCCTGTGCCTCTCTCCAACTTCGTCCTCCTAACCTGGTCCATAGATCCACCTCAAGATACTGCATTGAAAAACTTCAAGTTCATTTTCCTACTGCTTAGGAAGTGCCCATGTTTCCCATCCGTATAGGACCACTGGACGGATAATGGCGGTATATATTTGTTTTATTGTGAGGCTGGATAAAATTCTGGATCTTAAGGTGTTATCGAGAGCCCATGAGCATCTTGTTCCTGCCACAACCCTTAGTCTAACTTCTTCCTGTATCCTGTTGTGGGATGTTATGGTGGAGCCAGGATATTTAAATGTGGATACTGCTTCCGGTTGTGATCCTCCAAAATCCATATCTCCAACTATATTTGGGTTTCTTGAAACCTCCATAATCTTAGTCTTTACATTGTCTATTTTCATGTCTCTACGTTCTACATTGTATTTTAAAGTGTATGTATGTTTCTTTAATGCTAGGTAGATGTTCTCCACAAAGGTTCACATCATCAGTATATCCAAGTCTGCAAACAATGGTATTATCCAGCTGGATGGGTAATCTGGTAGGAGGTTTATTTCGAATTATCCATTCCAGTACTAAATTAAACAGAAGTATTGATAGATTGCATCTCTGCTTTAATCCTCCATGGAGGTCAAAGGGTTCTGTCAGTATTCACCTGACTTTGATCCTGCATGTCAGATTCTGGTAGCATATTTGGACAAGATTTATCAATTTTTCTGGTATTCGGAAGAACTTCAGTATGTTCCATAATGATGGTCGATGCATACTGTTATAGTCTTGCTTAAAATTTATGAATAGATGGTAAAAAATTTTGTTGAACTCCCAATATTTTTCTAGACCATGCCTTATGATGAAACTTTCCTCAGCTGCAGCTCGGTTTGGTCTAAAGCCTGCCTGATAGTCATCAATTATATGTTTGCAATACACACGTAGTCGTTTTTGTAATATATTTGCAAGGGTTTTTCATCCAACTGGGAGTATGCAAATGCCTCTGTAGTTTCCACATATAGTGCGATCTTGTTTTTTATGTAGCACGGCCAGAATCCCTTCATCCCAGTCTGATGCCATTACTTCACTCTCCCAAATGCAATACATTAAGTTAGTAATCTTATCATGAAGAGCCTGGCCCCCATAATTGATTAGTTCTGCAGCTATACTATCAATCCCAGCTGCTTTATTATTTTCAAGTTTCCTTATAGCATCTTTAATTTCCTCTCGGTTTGGTGTCTCCACATCATGGATATTTCCCTTTATCTCCAATTCATCCACTGGGTTATGAGGTGGTGGTCGATTGAAAAGCTCCTTAAAGTGTTCTATCCACCACCTTTGTATTTCTTCTTTTCCACTAATCATGTTACATTCTTTATTTCTGATTAAGTTCATTCTTGGCTGGAATCCATTTCTCATGCTGTTAATTACCTTATTTTTTTTTTCCATGGGCTCTACTTTCTTCAATTTCTCTCAGTTCCTCTCTTACCTTCTCATTTTTTTTTCTTCTGTCTGTGCTGTTTTCCACATTTCTAGACACTCTTATATCTTCTATCTTATCAATGTTAGTCCTGTCTTCTATCCATTTCATCCTACAGCGTTTTCTTCTTTCAGCAGCACTTCTACACGCTTCATCAAACCAATTATTCCTTTTACGTTCATAGATATATTGTCCTAGAGATTCCATAGCATCTTCAGTCACTACTGATTTTATTGTCTCCCAATCCGATGTTATTTCCTCTTCGCCCAGTAGTTCAAAACTATTTTGCATATTTAATGCATAGGTATTTCTTAGGTCTGTGTCCTCTGGTTTTTCTATATT
>NC_090737.1:60640193-60642693 GCF_036898095.1 Palaemon carinicauda
TGAAATTGTATAGCAGAATATAATAGTTTAACCAGGTGATTTTGTGCGGTAACCAATAGTACTGCATTTTAAAATTCTGGCACCATTATAAAAGACCGTATGGCAATCTCAATTGAGTTGAATAGAAAGAGCAGTTCTCTTCCCAAAGAGGCTCCAGATATTTAACTAATTTTTATAAACGGTTTAGCGAATAATATAGTGAATGTTTTGTCTACTGTCACTATATCAAACTTTAAAAATAGTATACAGAGTGAAAGGTAATTAAAATTACATTCAAATATTTTTAGTGTATGCAATGTACTGTTCATATCTGAAACCCCTCTACCTTATTTGCATTTTTAATGAAATACTATGAAATGTAATAAAATAAAAAGGATTTTTCTCTAAACTGGCTTACCCTTTCTAGGCTTTCCAGACTCAAAATTTAGATTTTATGGTCAAGGTTATCCATAGGCTCAACTGGTCTGAAGCCGTGTGCAATCGGGTGGAAATTTGTCTGATACTTTATAAAAACGATGGTTTAATTTTTTCCTCCAAAAATATCTGCTGAACAAATCTTCATTGCACATGAAAATGAATTGTAAATCAAAACTATTTCAGCAAATACCTAGGGATAATTGTATTTGTGTATAAAGAATAATACAATTCCAATCTAAAAATTGTATGCATGCAATACATGTGTAAACACACACACACACATATCCATATATATATATATATATATATATATATATATATATATATATATATATATATATATATATATATATATATACATATATATACATATATACGTATATTTTTATATATATACATATATATATATACGTATATTTTTATATATTTACATATATACTTATATATATATATATATATATATATATATATATATATATATATATATATATATATATATATATATATATATATATATATATATATATATATATGTGTGTGTGTGTGTGTGTGTGTGAGTGTGTACATAAATGCATATATATATATATATACATATATATATATATATATATATATATATATATATATATATATATATATATATATATATATATATATTTATATATATGTATATATATATACATATATATATATATATATACATATATATATATATATATAAATGTATATATATATATATATATATATATATATATATATATATATATCTATATATATATATATATTATATATATATATAGATATATATATATATATATATATATATATATATCTATATATATATATATATATATAACACATTTTGAGCGAAGTGAAAAATCTATTTTTGGGTGAGATAGCCATGTAGTCCTGATGGAAGTTTCTTTGAAGTAGCTTCCTAGGGTATATTTGACTACAGTGATATTCCCAGAGAATTTTACCTTAAGGTATCCAGAATTCTAACTCCTGGCGCGAATATCCCTAACTTTTACTTTAAGGGATATCGCACAATATCTGAGGACGTATTCTTGACACGCCACATAGCTATCTTCACCCTGAATAGCGTTTACGCTTTGAGGGGGAAAGTCGGAAGAAAACGAAAGGGGAGCTGTTATTAAGGCACCACTCCTTACAGTTTTGAGTACCTCGATGACGTCATCATGGCCGCCATCTTTATTCCTTGTTGCGTTAACCGAGGTACTACAGATACAGTACTTTTGGGAGGGATTCTTCCAGTCCTTTTTTATAAAAGGAGGGCGGGTCCATCAGGACGACATGGCTATCTCACCAAAAAATAAATTTTTCACTTCGCTCAAAACCCGTTTTTTTGGGGTCAGGCCTTGTCATCATGATGGAAGGTTACCAGGGCATTAATGTATCTGTGGATTTTCTATTAGTGCCCTAACTTCAAGACAGACTTTCCTTGGTCATTTAGACCTAGAGACGTATGATGTTACCGTTATACATCATTTCATCTAATCATGAACTATGTTAGTGCTTCCTGCCCCCTACAGACTCTAGAAAAAGTCTCGAGGATTGCATATTTATATGAACAACCTAGCAAACAAACAGGTATACTCGTCTCAACGTATACCTTTCCAATCAGAATTGTGTATCTGAAAATGAACAAATTTATATATGAACTACCAACACCTCCCTGGGTGTACAGAGCAAGCTGTATGCGAAGACAGACAGGTTTGTATCCATGTCGAAACAATTGTTTGTATAAGTCAGCATTACATTCAAGGCATACTAAGTCAGTAGTAAGCAAAGACTGACAAGTCCAAATATGTACACACATAGGGAAGGTTTGTTTACCTGTTGGAACAAATATTTATAGATGTTCTCTTATACATATGCAAAATAAAAGGAGTGATCAAATAATGCTCAAACACATTTTTATTTATCTGAATTTAGGGCGAATAAGACGCAAAATTCAATTAGAATTTTATTGATAACCAATAAATTATGAAATCAATAGTACAGTATAAAATATTATTGAAATAGTTTAAGCATAAATATAGAAGTAATACCAGAAATACTT
>NC_090737.1:60650193-60657693 GCF_036898095.1 Palaemon carinicauda
ATACCCACCTAAAAGACATCGAGAGAGAGAGAGAGAGAGAGAGAGAGAGAGAGAGAGAGAGAGAGAGAGAGAGAGAGAGAGAGATGTGGAAATATATTATCTTCTTTAATCTATACAGTTAGATTAATTCTTTTCACACACGAGATTAGGAAACAATTACTTCATAACTGGAAATAATAAATCTTCGCTTTTCAGCATTCTTTGAAGTGTTATTTAACATCATTAAAATATTAAGTTAATTCAAACAATACGATTCCATACAAAAGTCAATAGTAATTTCTTATGAAAATAGTTTTCCCAATCGAAGTACATAAACGAACAGATTAAATAAAAAACTGAACATTAAAATAATTTTGCGGTGAATGTAGTGGAGAAAGTTGAGCGCGATATAAAAGTGCTGAAAAAGGTAAACTTCTTGATTGGTGTGTATAGCAAAGTTGAGACGCAATTAGAACATGATAGGTGTAGTAACTTGATATAACTCAAAGTGAAAGTGAAGTTTGCTAGGTCATTAAATACTACAAGTTGAATCCCTCCCTGAGTGGAATGTCGTGGCTTCTGATCGACCGGTGATGACTCGACGCCTTTGATATTAAAAATCGGCTGAAGAGCTGATGTTAGGTAAAAAAAAAAAAAAAAAAAAAAATTGTCATTGACGGAATAATGAAATTCCTTTTTATTTTTCAAATATTCAAAGTAATTAAAATCTCACGATTTTTATCAACTCGTATTAAGTGATCTAGAATAACGTAAGTACAATATTGATTCACTTCTTATAATGCAAACAAAGCACAATATGAAAAGTTCCATCTGTTTTGGTTAAAGTTGCTTTGTATCAATAACTAACCATATAAAAAATAATTTCAAATTATCATTCACCGATTTTAAAGGTTTATGTGAAATGGAACATCAAAGTTATATACAGTTATATACATCTTTTGAATTATTGCACACTTCCTTGGCCAGTTAATTGTGAAATTTTATAGTGTTTTTCACATTCACAAATCAGCTAAATCTTAGTACAGGAACGTGTGATACAGATTAATGCCAGATGTCTAAATCATATGCCTTCTAATCTGACTCTAGTCTTCCTCATGGACATAAATTCTAATTCTTTCAACTTATTCTAGTTAGATTATGCTTATTGATTTTTATCTTATTTTAAAAATGATATATTCCACATCTGTGCACATTGAAAATCACAGTTTCACTACTAAATCTTAGGAAAACTAGGAAGCAGATGAAGTGATCAAACGCCACTAGTACATAATACTAATTATTGTGGAATTAGTAGGTGAAGTAATCTCAAAAAATCATGAGGGACACATATATATACACACACCCACGCACATATACACCCACACACACACACACACACACACACATATATATATATATATATATATATATATATATATATATATATATATATAGTGTATATGCGTGTGTGTTTGTGTATATAAGGTGATTAAAATTATAATACATAAAAAAAAAAAAAAAAAATTATGAAGTACTTTCTCATCTGCTCTACCTTTGGTTTAAGTGTGGTATAAATAATCTTATATAAACTATCAAACGATAACATTGGTTAATTCTAAGTAATAAGATGTGATTTTAGAAACTGGATCTTATAGGGTGACTGATGCCATTCGGAAGAAAATTTAAAGATGCCAACACTATACTTTTCTTGAACATTATCAAGCCTGCCCCTTTCATAAATGTATCAAAAAATTCAAAATATTATAATTTTAATCACCTTATATACACAAACACACACGCATATACACTTTATATATATATATATATATATATATATATATATATATTTATATATATGTATATATATATACAGTATATATATATATATATATATATATATATATATATATATATATATATATATATATTTATATATATATATATATATATATATATATATATATATATATATATATATATTTAAATAAATAAATATATATATACAATAGATTTTATATATATATATATATATTATATATATATATGTATATACATATATATATATATATATATATATATATATATATATACATATATATAAATATATATATATATATATATATATATATATATATATATATTTATATATATGTATATATATATATATATATATATATATATATATTTATTTATATATATATATATATATATATATATATAAATATAAATATGTATATATACATACATGCATATATATATATATATATAAATAAATATATATATATATATATATATATATATATATATATATATATATATATATATACTTGTGTGTGTCTGTGGGTGTTGTAATAAATCGTTGTATCATACATGTAGTACACTATATCCTGATACATGACCATACTGTATTAATTACTTTTCATTCTTTACTTCTCGTACATCGGTTGTTAACTTCTTTATGTACAAAATCTTTCTATCATTATACATGTAATTTAAAAGTGACATATATTTTGTTATGATAATCAATATTCGTTGCTAAAAATTAACACACGTGTTTATATATATATATATATATATATATATATATATATTTAAATAAATAAATATATATATACAATAGATTTTATATATATATATATATATTATATATATATATGTATATACATATATATATATATATATATATATATATACATATATATAAATATATATATATATATATATATATATATATATATATTTATATATATGTATATATATATATATATATATATATATATATATATATATATTTATTTATATATATATATATATATATATATATATATATATAATATAAATATGTATATATACATACATGCATATATATATATATATATAAATAAATATATATATATATATATATATATATATATATATATATATACTTGTGTGTGTCTGTGGGTGTTGTAATAAATCGTTGTATCATACATGTAGTACACTATATCCTGATACATGACCATACTGTATTAATTACTTTTCATTCTTTACTTCTCGTACATCGGTTGTTAACTTCTTTATGTACAAAATCTTTCTATCATTATACATGTAATTTAAAAGTGACATATATTTTGTTATGATAATCAATATTCGTTGCTAAAAATTAACACACGTGTTTATTAAGACATACTATTATATTTAGAACAGAAGTAATATTTGAAGTAATTAGTTGACATATTTCTTCAATTCTTTTCGAAGAGAAACCTAAAACTGAAACTTTAATCATAAACCATGTGATTTTGCCTCTTTTTTTACAGACAACTTGCTTTACTCCTGATTATGGTTTTTGTAAGTATGATAATGTGAACAAGGTTTTCTTTCAAGAAGCCTTGTTGACATTATCTTGCAAACAACTTCCTTCATGAGGTATATATATATATATATATATATATATATATATATATATATATATATATATATATATATATATATATATAAAGTGTATATGCGTGTGTGTTTGTGTATATAAGGTGATTAAAATTATAATATTTTGAATTTTTTGATACATTTATGAAAGGGGCAGGCTTGATAATGTTCAAGAAAAGTATAGTGTTGGTATCTTTAAATTTTCTTCCGAATGGCATCAGTCACCCTATAAGATCCAGTTTCTAAAATCACATCTTATTACTTAGAATTAACCAATGTTATCGTTTGATAGTTTATATAAGATTATTTATACCACACTTAAACCAAAGGTAGAGCAGATGAGAAAGTACTTCATAATTTTTTTTTTTTTCTTTTATGGATGAACTCCAGATATTTTTCACTATTATCGACTGACACTTTTTTTCCTTTTTTACTTTTTTCACTTTGAGATATTTTTTTAAGAATATATTTTCATATTCCAGTTCTATATTCAAAACATTTTATTACTCATTGACCCTCTCCTAACATTCACTAAAATGTTTTACAGGATAAATTATAAAATTCAGATGACATCTGCACTTCCCCTATAGCCACTTACACCCAAGAACTTTTCGCAATGTTCCATTTCCAGAATTTTAAAGGATATAAGTTATTAACAGCCCCAATTCAAATGCAGAGTAAACGGTATTGTAGGCATTCATTTTTTATCTTAAAGCGTTTTCAAACTAAGATCTTGTGAAACGAATACAAAGCAAAAATATCCTGATATTTTATTATTTTGAAAAATAAATAAGAAAATGAATCTCCCATCGCTCCTTTTTTTGTAAATGGAACTTTGTGTTTTTAATATTCTGGAACAGATCACAAACTTTCGAGAATTAACTCCTAGGTCATTGCAACAGTTCAAACTTTTTTTTTCTTCTTTTTTTTTGACTGATTGGGCAGCGTGGAAAGGGGCCGAATCTTGATAGAATATATATGGTCTCTCACCGAACCATTCACTTGTTTTAAGTAGTATACGAATTTACAACTCATCTATGTGTACTTCAACTGGTTCATCATACCCTAAGCGATCTTCATACGACTAGTCTCTTGTACAGAAATTGTTCCCCATACCATTTTTTTCTGTGAATGTATACATAGTTTTTTTTAAGATACCCTGGCTCAAAGTCCTCTCCTGACCTCGTCCATGCTGTCTGCACGCGGTCATCAAATACTGCAATAGTGGATTCGTTGGAGAACACTACCTGAACAAATAGTAAATAATATATGAGAAAAGAAAGGCCCCGTGATGACAGCAGAAGCTACTGAGCAATCAGGAAAGTCATGACTAAAAATTTTCATTTATCGGCATGACTGCATATCTACCAGGTTTATTATCAATACTGTCATATTTCCTGAGGACATTTTTATTTAAAAATTTATGAATAATATATACAATTTTGTGCAATAAAAACCATACAAATGTATCAATCTTAGTGAGCATCAGTACAGTCTTGGTGTGCCTTGATCATACAGTGGTATTCCTAAGCCAGGGCTTCTCTCTTCGGCGATAGTCTTATAAACCACTTTCCAGTACCACCCTATTTATGGTTACCCAAGAAATATAATTATTATATGCTTACAGTTCACCTACAAGAAATACTGCTACAAGATATTTTTTTTTTTTGTTAGGAAGAGCAATTTGTTTAGTTCTGTCGGTTCTGGGAGAAGTTTTCTCTTCCGACTAAATCTTCCAGCCCTTGTTGAATCCAAATTATGATATTTGTGTATTTGTTCTCTTTAATTTGCCAACTGATTGACCGGAAACATTAAATTTCTTGATAGTCTCTTTCTGTTTTAGTGCACTATCTCCTAAAATAACCTTGATATCTACAACAGAAAACCTCAACCCTTCCAATTTTAGAAGGACCAAAGTTACTGCCTTTACCCATACATAACTATTAACTTTTCCTTTTATCTAAAACAATTAAATAAAAAAGAAAGTTGATATTATGTCAAATACACAATGGTAGACCTACCAAGTCTCTAACTCAGCAAAATATGAAGTAATACTGATATATCAGACCCACGTGTGTTTCTCAGGTCAATGCATATTAAGGCTTGCCAACTGTTATTTTAGTATTCTGTGCCAGTGATTAGTGAAAAACACTTCAATAATCAGTCATTTTTCATATACACTAGTTATTTCACACTAATATTATTATTGATACATAAACAAATTTAAGTAACCTTTTACTGGAAAAAGTGCCATTTTATTTTTAAATCCATAATAATTTGATCACCACCGTATAATCAATAAAACTTTATCATGATATATCTTTCGAAAAAATCATTATTATTAGGGTATAAAAAACTACTTCTTTCTAATCATAGACTTTAATCATAGGTCAACGCAAATGTGACTGTTGCTAACGGCAATTATTTGCAAAAAATAAATGTAAAGATTTCAGTTCTAGTAACATCAGAATATATGATCTCCAGAACGTCAGCCGGGCACATCCAACCCCTTTTATGGTGCCCAAACACAGAGGCGGTCTCGCTAGTCAAAAGTTTAAACTCGATGCCCCAAGCTTGGATCGATCTATTGATTTGCGACTGCTAGGCGAGCACGTTACCACATTGCTAGCCAGGAGGCCTGATGTAAATTTAACAACACTATTGTAATGCAAAAAATAAGAAAAGGTAATAAGATCTCTCTCTCTCTCTCTCTCTCTCTCTCTCTCTCTCTCTCTCTCTCTCTCTCTCTCTCTCTCTTACTAGCCATATTATCTGAGATATTTTGGAGCTTCAATTCTCGGTTTTAATATATTATTATTATTATTATTATTATTATTATTATTATTATTATTATTAATTGCTAAGCTACAACCATAGTCAGGAAGCAGGATATTATAAGTCCAAGGGCTCCAACAGGGAAAATAGCCCAGTGAAGAAAGGAAACAAGCAAAATAAAATATTTTAAGAATAGTAACACTATTAAAATAAATATCTCCTATATAAACTATAAAAACTTTAACAAAACAAGAGGAAGAGAAATTAGGTAGAACAGTGTGCCCGAGTGTACCCTTAAGCAAGAGAGCTCTAACCCAAGGGAATGGAAGACTATGGTACAGAGGTTATGGTACTACCGAGGACTAGAGAACAATGGTTTGATTTTGGAGTGTCCTCCATTTTTATTCTTTCATATTTGAGTTACTCTTCATGTCAGTTACAATTAAATTTTCAGTCTTGTGTAAAGAATTTCGAAGATCGATAAACACCCATTTGCAAACATAACTGCCTCGTCTCGCACGCATGCATACAGAACAATACTTAACGCGGAAAATATATGCCGACTTTTTTTATGACTTTATTTATATAAAGCACCCAGGTGGCCACCTAATCTTATTTTATTGAAAGGCATTGTATTGCCCTGTTTCCATGCACTCGACCAAACTCGAAAAATATTTGAAGTTTACAACTAAAAATGGAATTATCCAAGATAAGTGACTGAATAACTACAACTAATTTATTCTTTCCATTCATTATCTGTCGTTCTCAATATAAGTAGCATCCATGATTATTCCTTTTTCTTACTTCTTGTTAGAACATCCTCTAATTTAATTTTCTCTTGTATCCATATTTTTTATTTTTTTTTTTGAAACTCTTAGAGATAGTCCCATCATTATTCGTCCTACAGCTCCTTGAAATCTATTTAACTTCTGTGTTAAGCCTTTAGCAAGGCTGCAATTTTCTGATAAATAACGTAATATAGGTAGGACCATATGGCTGGCTACTATTAATCTTAAAGAGAGACATTATAACTGTTTATAATCTCATTTTATGTACTATTAGTTTTGGTATTGGATCAGTTGTGTCATTATTTCTAATGTCAATGTCATTTTTCAATGTCACCACTGTAGATTATTGTATAGAAATCCTCTGAAATTCTTATCACCCCATCTCTTTGGTTGATATTATTTCCATGTTCATCTTATAAAGCAAATATCTGTTGACACCCTGTTCCAAGTCTTCTTATCACCAACTTTATACTTGTATTTCTTAGTGTCTGAGAATTCTACTTTGTTCATTTTATGGATAATTCTATTAAAATCATGTAATCTCTTTTTGATT
>NC_090737.1:60662693-60667693 GCF_036898095.1 Palaemon carinicauda
CTATTAATTGGAAAGCTGCTAAAGAACTTATATTTTGCAAAGATTTTGTTAAAAGAAATATAATTGAAACAGTTTTAATTAAGAAAAATTTCGAAGATCTGCTTAACACCAGTTCAGGTATGTACAAACTGGATGAATTTCTTGTAAACAATATTTTTAAACAACTAACTTTTAAGTAATTTGTAATTTGCTATTTTTTTTCTTTTTTACGTCATCATAGAGGTTTCTTTGTATTCTAATTGTATTTTTAAACCATAAGACCGTGAAGAGGTGTAATAATAACACGAAAGCGCTTCTCCAATCTTCGTTTCCTTTTTCCTCCCGCCCTGCTGTCATATATATATATATATATATATATATATATATATATATATATATATATATATATATATATGTGTGTGTGTGTGTATATATATGTGTGTTTATATATACATATACATATATATATATATATATATATATATATATATACACATATAAATATATATATATATATATATATATATATATATATACACATATAAATATATATATATATATATATATATATATATATATATATACATATATATATATATATATATATATATATATATATATATATATATATATATATATATATATATATATATTGTCAAGTTTTCGCTCCACTATTGTGCATATTGAATATTGTAAATTGTTTTTAGTACTTTCTTACTTTCTATATGCACGACCTCTGTTTATTGCTTTCTTCACTTTTGATCCTTCCTGGTCCAGAGCAAAGTCTCTTTTCCCATTATTCCTCCTTTATGTTCTTAATTTTGGTTACTTGGGTACTTCAAACTTCTTGTTAAGTTAGGTTTATTCTCCCTGTTTTGAAGACAGTGTTCGTGGCTCTTTCTCCTTTTACTAATTGTATTTTGTTATTTAGAGGTTATGTTTAATTGTGTTGAATTATTGAACTACTTGCTATATGTTTAATGATTCTAGTGAAGTGTTTTGTTGAAGCAATTTCGTTCAACTCTTAAGTGCTAAATAATTCAAGGGTTAATTTGTATGATTAGTAATCAACAATTATAATGAGAGATTGCTGAGTTTCATTCACCCGACCATGGTTTCGCACAGATTGGATTTTATTTTGGTGGAATATTATATTTTTCTTTTGCTTCCTACTGAGTGTTAGCTAAGGCCATCTATAAGCTAAAGTATTTTCCACTGAATACGAGGACATTCAGCTTAGGCATGTTATAGTTTGGGGCCCTGACTAGGATTCCAAATCTGTTGTCTGACTACAAACTGTTGCAATATTTTTGGTCAATTTTTAAGAAAAGTTGGTGAACGATATGTCCTGATATTTTGCTTCATTAATTTCTACAGTTAGTGCTACACTACACTGTTCTTCGCTTTCATTAAACTGTGTTTGACAGTAGCTACCAGGCAAGAGTACACATCATCTCTCCTTAAACCAAGGTAAAGTATTTTTGAAGAATAAGTCGATAACAAGTGTTAATTGACAGGGATCTCTGTGTGTATCGCTTCGTATGTCCGCCTCATTATTATTTTCCGTAATAAAGGTTACCCTCGCTATCATATAAAGTGATAAGTTACGTTAATCTTACGTTACCTTGCACATCGTTGATTAGCTCCCGACTTTTCGGATTAGCAAAATCCACTGTACTCCTTTTTAAAGTCTTCTCATTGCGGAAGTTTAGTTCATTCTTGCACTTTTAGTGTACCTCGAACACACCGCGATTCCAGACTTTCTGTAATTACCGAATTGCGCTAGTTTAACTCCACAAGATTAGACATTTGGTTTAGCCAAGTTGCTGCGTAAATCCTTATGTAATTGCCATTCTGTAACTAGCAGTTGTCGTTATTTGTATTTAAATACTCTTCTCGCTGTCTGGTAGCGTTCTATTATAAGTGCAGTAATAGCGTTGGGCTGCAGTTACCTTAAATTAATAAGTATAGGTTCTCGGTAGTAAATATAACTTGTTACGTTTGTTTACGCTAGGAGCAATGTACGTGCAGCTACTGATAACTTTATTTTATAAATACAAATACTGTTTAGAATGATTAACTTTAAGTTAATGTATTCGAGTTTAGTCAGCCATTCATTGTTAGGTTAGTAGGCTTTGTTGTATTTACATAAGTGTTGTGTAGTGAGTAATTAACCCTTGTCTAAAAATGCCTTTTAATCTAGATAGCTATGCTCAGGTATGCTACTAAACAGGATCTGCGGGACCTTGCAGCAAAATGTAACATTGTGGTTGATCCTACTTATGTGAAGGCTAGATTACTAAGGGATATTTTAGATTATTTAATCAACCAAGGGATTATTGCAGATGATGAAGAAACACAAGGACTCAAAATTGCAGCAGGAGTACTTTTGCCTGTTCCAGTAGGCACAGAAGTAGAGCAAATAAGGCTTCAACTGCAGTTAGAGAAGGAAAAGAAGGAAACGGAAGTAGAGAAAATAAGGCTTCAATTACAGTTTGAGAAGGAATAGAAGGAAACGACTGAAGGGGAGCTCTATCTAGAAGAGAAGAGAGCAGAAGCAAGAGAGAAGGAACGAGAAGCGGAGAAAAGACACTAAAAAAAAACTCCAGGAGTTTTTTGAAGTAACAGAAAGGAAGCCACACTCCCTGCTGCATTTGAAGTTTTTAAAGCAATTAAGGTTATACCTGATTTCGACGAGAAAGATCCCGAGGTTTTTTTTCCAGAACTTTGAACAAATCGCAGAAACCTTTAAAATAGCCTGTAGAATTCTGGTCTTTGCTCATCAGAAACAGAGTGAAGGGTAAAGCTGCATTTGTTGCTTCACAACTAGTAAGGGAAAAATACTAGACAGTGTTAAAGAAAACTATCTTGGATGTGTACTCCATTACTACAGAAGGGTATAGACAAAATCCTAGAAATTCTGTTAAAACTTTCAATCAAACTTTTGTAGAATTTTATAGTGTCAAAAATAGGCAGTTGAATAAGTGGTTAGAAAGAGCAGGTGTTGATAACTTTGAATCATTTAAGAATTTGATTATTTTAGAAGATTTTTTTAGGAAAATGCCTACTCATATCTCAACCTTCATTCATTTTAAAGGTGAAACACTGGTAAAGAAGGAAGTTAGTCTCGCCGATGAATACCACTTAATCCATAAATACCAAAAGGGTCAAACTAACAAATTATCTCCTTCCTTTTCCAAATCTCCCCAGGTATCCTGTACTTACTGCAGGAAAGAGGGCTATACTATTGAAAATTGTCCACTTCCCCAGTGCAAAACTTCAAAAGCCACATGCCATATGACTACTCCAATGGAAGGGTTGCAGCCGTTTGAAGGATTTATTTGTGATGTTACTGTAAATGGTACTTCACTGAAGTGCCTCAGAGAATCTGGTTCCTCTCAGTCTATATTGGCAGACTTAAGTTCGAAGAATTTAACTTATACAAAGGAATTTATAACCATTTCAGATTTATCCTCTTCCAGGACTCTTGCTGAAGTTGGAATTGTTAGTCCTTACTTTACAGGAAAGGCTAAAGTAACTGTGTTAGAGCAAGCCTTGCCGTGTTCTCCAGTAAAGCTGATCTTGGGTAATGATCTAGCAGGGTCACAGGTGAAAACTAATTCTATTATTTCAGATCCTGAATTCGTAATCAAAGAAAAATGTAAGTCCATAGAATCTCCACCAGCTGTAACTCAGGTTGTGACTAGGAATACTTCCAGGGCAGGACCTTTGAAAAATGAGAGTAAAACTACTGGAAGAGCTATGGAGGTCTTAGACTTAGTAAACGTAGGTAAGAAAGAGTTTACTGAGCTACAGAAAGAGGACCCCAGCCTTAGAGAACTTTGGAAAAAGGTGAGTATTCCAGATGAAAATCCTAAATTGTCATATTTCTATGTGAATAAAGGTATTCTCAGCTGGCATTTCAGGTCACAACAGATTAATTCTAACCATACTTTTAGGGATTGCCACCAAATAGTCATTCCTCAACCTCTAAGATAGTCCTTGTTAGACCTCGCTTATTCTGTAGAATCCCACTTAGGGGTCAACAAGACATACAAAAGAGTATGTGCAGACTATTATTGGCCAAGCCTTGGTGAAAATATTAAGAGCTATGTAGCTTCATGTCCCCATTGTCAGGTTACAGGTCAACCTAAACAGAGAATCCCGCCAGCACCACTTCAGAACGTACTAGTACCCAAAATTCCTTTTTACAAACTCATCATAGATTACGTTGGTCCCTTACCAAAGACTAAGAGAGGGAATGAATACATACTGACCGCTATGTTTCCCACTTCAAGGTACCCTTTGACATTTGCAGTCAAAAACATAAATGCAAAGACTATATTACTGAACCTTTGGAAGGTTTTCACTGTTTTAGGATTTCCTTATGAGTTACAATGTGACCAGGGAACTAATTTTACAAGACATATCTTCAAACAAGCTATACATACATTGAATATTCATAATGTTAACTCCGCTATACATCATCCACAGACAAATGGCGCCCTGGAAAGGTTCCATCAAACTTTGAAGAATCTTTTGCGTAAGTACAGCAGTGCAACTGCAAATCATTGGGATGAGGACCTCGATCTCCTAATGTATGTTTTTCGATGCACTCCACAGGACTTCACAGGGATATCTCCCTTTGAGGCATTCTTTGGTCGTCGACCACGAACTGTATTGGGTAGGGTGAAAGAAAATATTTTGCATCAGAAACCAGAGGAGACTACTAACACGTTTCAATATATTAGAGACCTTATAGTAAGTTTCATCAGATAAACGATTTGATATGTTTTAACCTCCTTTCCTCACAACAAGTAATGGAGCAACAGGGGAACAAAAATTTATACCATCCAATTCCAGGAGCTCCATTTAGAGAGAAGTTTACTGGCACATATACTGTCCTTGATCGTCTTTCTAAGGTAAACTATGTAATTAGTACTCCTATCTGAAGGACACACAATTAGTACATGTGAACTTGTTGAAGCAGTACCAAAGTAGAGTAAATAGTGGACCACCTC
>NC_090737.1:60687693-60692693 GCF_036898095.1 Palaemon carinicauda
CTTCTTTCAGAGGGCAGATTCTCCAGGGACCCCACCTGTTGGTGGGTAACTCATTCTTGGCTTGAAACGTAGGATCCGGAAACAGGTTCAGTTCTCCCCCATCCAGGAACTGAACACGACCTGCCTCTCTCGAGAGGGCTACAATCTCACTAACCCTGGCCCCGGACGCGAGTGCAAATAGGAAAATAACTTTTTGTGTCAAATCCTTTAACGCACACTCTTCATTGCTCAACAGAGAAGCGAAATGAAGAACTTTGTCTAAAGACCATGAAATGGCCTTTGGAGGTGCTGAAGGTCTGAGCCTAGCGCAGGCTTTCGGAACTTTATTAAAGATCTCGTTACCTAGGTCGACCTGGAAGGCATATAGAATGGTTCTTGTCAAAGCAGACTTACACGCTGAAATCGTGTTAGCTGCCAATCCTTGACCATGGAGGTGGATGAAGAAAGATAAGCAGAAGTCTGTCGAGATCTCCTGCGGATTCTTCGCCTTGACAAAGGCCACCCATTTTCTCCAAGATGACTCATATTGCCTTCTAGTAGATTTGCACTTATATTCCTCAAGGAAGTCTATGCTGGCTTTCGAAATCCCGAAACGCTTTCTCACCGCTAGGGAGAGAAAATCATGAGCTGCAGGGTCCGGGTTTTCTGTAATGAAGCGCAGACAGTCGACTTCTGGACTCGCGGAGTCAGAACTGGATCTGGTAGCGGTACAAACTTCAGCTGTAGTTCCAATGCCAGGGGGAACCACTCGCTGTTCGGCCACTTGTGGGCCACTATTGCCGCTACCCCCTTGAAGGATCTCAGTTTGTTGAGGACCCTCAACAGGAGGTTGTGAGGAGGGAACAGATAAATCCTGGACCATCTGTTCCAGTCGAGGGACATCGCGTCCACTGCTTCCGCTAAGGGGTCCTCGTACGGGGACACGTACAGGGGCAACTTCTTGTTGTCTTTCGTCGCAAAGAGGTCTATCTGCAGTTCTGGGACCTGATTCAGAATGAAGGAGAATGATCCTGCGTCTAAGGACCATTCCGTCTCTGTCGGTGTGAACCTGGATAGAGCGTCCGCTGTCACATTGCGGACTCCTTGAAGGTGAACTGCCGACAGGTACCACTTCTTCTTTTCCGCCAATCGGAAGATGGCCAATATCACCTGGTTGAGAGGTGGTGACCTCGATCCTTGTCGATTCAAGCATCTCACAACTACCTCGCTGTCCATCACCAACCTTATGTGGATCGAGTGACGCGGGGAAACTTTCTTTAAGGTAAGGAGCACTGCCATAGCTTCTAGAAAGTTTATGTGAAAAGTCTTGAATAGCTTGGACCAAGTCCCATGGACTTTTTTCCGATGAGAGTGACCTCCCCATCCCTTCTTCGAGGCGTCTGTGTGAATCATCACTGACGGGGGAGGTGGCTGAAGAAGAACCGACTTCTTTAGATGTCTGGCTTGGGACCAAGGCCTGAGAAGAGTACGTAGCCGAAGCGGAACTGGTCTTCTCAGATCTCTTCGCGCGTTTGATGCATAACTTCTCCAAACTCCGGTTGCATCCTTTAGCTGTGCTCTTAGCACTAGGTCTGTCACCGAAGCAAACTGGAGAGAGCCCAGTACCCTCTCCTGTTCGCGTCTTGATATCCTTTCGGAATCTAGAAGTCTCTTGACAGAACCCGCTATCTCCTTCCTTTTCTTCGCCGGGATGGAGAAACGGTGTGACAAAAGGTCCCAGTGGATTCCTAGCCACTGGAACTTTTGAGATGGAGAAAGTCGATACTTTTTTCTGTTGATCTTGAAACCTAGGTACTCTAGGAACTGGATCACTTGACTGGAAGCTTGCAAGCATTCTGTCTCGGATGCTGCCCACACCAACCAGTCGTCCACGTAGGCTACTACCTGAATTCCCTTTAGGCGTAATTGTTTGAGAGCTACGCTCGCAAGCTTCGTAAAAATCCTTGGGGCTATGTTTAGCCCGAATGGCATGGCTCTGAAGGCGTATAGTCTTCGTTGTAGCCTGAACCCTAGGTAGGGGGAGAGTCGACGGTTGATTGGAATGTGCCAATAGGCGTCTGACAAGTCTATAGACACGGAATATGCCTCTTGGGCAGTAAGGTCCTTATGTGTTGCAGTGTTAGCATCTTGAATTTGATATTCACTATGAACTTGTTGAGTGGCGATAAGTCCAGAATGACTCTGAGGTTTTCCGAGTCTTTCTTGGGAACATAAAACAGCCTCCCTTGGAATTTGATGGACTTTACCTTTCGGATCACATTTTTCTCCAACAGTTCTTGAACGTACTCCTCCAGAACGGGGGTGGAGTGTTGGAAAAACCGAAGGCACGGGGGTGGAGTGCTGTACCAGCTCCAGCCCAGTCCATTCGTGAGTAGGCTGTGGGCCCAGGGATCGAAGGTCCACCGATCCCGAAATTTCAGAAGTCTCCCTCCTACCGGTATCATCCCACTTGGACTGCTGTCCTGAGGTCTTGCCTCCCTGACCACGACCACCCCTGAATCCCCTTCCCCTTGAGGGGCGCCTAGACGAGCCTCTGGCTGCTCCTCTAGGCTTTGCTCGAAAGGAAGTAGACTGCCCTTCGAACGATGGGGTGAATGCCGTGGACTGTGTCAACACGGCCTAGGGTACCCACTGAAAAGTGGACGGGGTTTGTGCCACGATCTGGGGCACTGGAGGCAATGGCAATTGCAGTTGCTGTTGCTGTCTAAAAGGCTTGGCTGGCCGAGACGGTAGCCTAGTCCTCATAGTCTTCCTCTTTGGTTGAGGACCCTCATCTGGGGAAGACTTTCTTTTGATAGCCAGGCCCCACTTCTGGAGAAGGTTTCTATTCTCCAAGGCGGCCTTATCAACTACTTCTTCGACCAAATCGGTAGGGAAAAGGTCTTTGCCCCAAATGTTGGAGGAGATTAGTTTCCTTGGCTCGTGCCTCACCGTAGCCGAGGTGAACACGAACTCCCTACAAGCTCTCCTCGCCTTGACGAAGCCATAAAGGTCCTTCGTCACTGTGGCCAGATGAGTCTTGGCCACCACCATGAACATTTCATGGACCTTGGGGTCACTTGCCATCGTCTCAAGAGTAGACTGAAGAGACATTGAGGCAGCCAGTCTTTCTTTTGTCTCGAACTCTCTCCCCAAGAGAAAGTCAGACAGCTTAGGGAGGTCCTCGCCGAACTGACGTCCGGCGATATCAGCCTCCAACTTCCCAACTGAGAACGTAAGATGGACGTCCTACCAGTCTTTATGGTCCATAGGCAGGGCCAGCGACAAGGGTTTACACTCCTCCAGGGAGGGGCAAGGCTTGCCGGCCTCGACTGCTTTTAGTACAGCCGCAAACCCTTTCTGTAAAAAGGGGAAGGCTCTAGCAGGAGAGGACACAAAGGAAGGGAGCTTCTTGCTCAATGCAGCTACCTTTGAGTTAGAGAAGCCCCTCTCTTTCAACGAGGATGAAAGCAGAGCTTGAGCCTTAGTATGGTCCATCACTATGACCTCCTTCGGCTCTGTCTCCTCCTTTGAAGCTGGATCCTTCCTCAGCCGGACATAACAGTCCGGATATGATGCCTTGCTGGGCCAGAATTCCACCTCCTCTAGGGGAACTGAGCCCAACTTATCCGAGATGACGATCTTTCCAGTCGTCATCGGCATGTGCTCAGCATACCTCCATGGTTTAGCATCTGAGCACAAGGGAAGGTCTTTCACATTGAGCCTTTTCTGGGGCCCATGTGATTCTGCAAGGCTCTGCATCTGCAGTTCCATTGCAGCCGCCTTCTCCTGATTCTCCTTCTGCATTTGTTGGATCATTCCAACAATGGAGGAGAGGGCCTGTCCCAGCTTTACTGGGAGACCGGCCGATGTTGAGGGAATAAGCTCCGGGATCTGAACCGGAATAGCCGACACCTCGTCGACCTCTTCCTCTACAACGTCTGGGGCTTGAACTTCACCCTGGGCTTCTGCCAGGAGGTCTTCCTCCAGACGCTCGTCCACGTCAGACATCCTGTCATCTAACTGGATGTCTTGCATAGCGACCGCGACTTCAGCATCCACCTGGATCTGAACTTGGGGGATCTCCTCTTGAGGCTGGGGAATCACTGCATCAGCTGATGCCTTAGGGAAAAGATACGCCCTCATCTTCTCACATGGAAGATAAGGTCCAGAGGTGTTCTTCTGGAAGCCCCTTACCCAGGTACGAAGCTTCTCCCTTGCTATATCCCTTGATTCCGCCATCCTAGGGGAATCAAAGGCCTCAGTAATTAGGTTAGTGCACACAGTACATACCTGAGGGTCCCAATACCGGAGATCACCCTTGGAGACAGCGCATGCTGCGTGTCTCCTACCAAACTCATGTCCGCAGAGGCTCTTGCTGCTGACGTTGCAGAAAACACTTCCGCACTTCGGTGGGTCCTTCTGTAAAGAGAAGAAATTTCCATGAGTATCAAGTGAACTATGTATCACTGGATATGCATAGTATAGCATAACAATTCAGAAAGGAAAGACACACACTTGTGTTTCCTTCACAACCAATTGCTGCAGCCTTCCAGATAATAAAATCGAATGGTTAATCTCTTCTAGAATAACCAATGCAAAGTTTCCAGAGGAAACAGGTGGAGCTCACACCTAAGCAATGATTTTAAAATCCTGGATAATAGACAAGAAAGAACTCACTTTCTTATCTGTAGGGCAACAGCAAAGGGCTGTGCAAGAAAACACAAAAGTGTTAGAACACACAGTGCTGTACCAAAACCTATATTATAGTTTTCTTCTTACAGTATATGTTATACTGAAGAATACTGGTACAGTATAGGAGGTTATGTGCCGGCCGGCACTTGCCGGCCGGCACACACCATAACTAGCTTTAAAGTATACTACTTAACAGCTATAAGGCGGCAGAACGCTGGTTCAAATGCATGTGCCGGCCGGCAGTAACTGCCGGCCGCCAACAGCCAATGTCGGCCGGCAATGACTGCCGGCCGGTAACTACACAAGGTAGTACCCGGCTGCCGGCC
>NC_090737.1:60697693-60702693 GCF_036898095.1 Palaemon carinicauda
TAATTTCCTCATCATACGGTTAAAAGTAGCACCAGCATTTACCAAACCAAATGGCATAGTTATAAACTGTAGGAGTCCTCTATTAGTTTGAAAAGCAGTTACTTCTCTACTCTGTTTTTCTAAAGGTATTTGCCAATATCCTTTAGAGAGGTCAATTTTCGTAAAATACCTGCTCTTACTTACGCGAGTCATAATTAAGTTCTGATCTGGCATGGGTTCTGAATCAAATACCGTAAGCTTGTTGATCTTCCTAAAATCTAAGCACATCCGATTACTGCCATCTTTTTTCTTCACCACTATCAAAGGTGTAGCATAAGGAGAATTTGAGCACTCGATAACTCCTAATTTGAGCATTCTTTCAATCTCCTTATCCATATCTTGCTGCAGAGCATAAGGTACAGGATAGGGTCTACACCTTACAGGACCCTTACTAGACAGGTTTATCACATGTTCGATCACATTAGTTCTACCTGGTACATCAGTAAACACATTCTTGTATTCTTGTAATATTCTAGCTACCTCCTTTTTATCTTCAGATAATTCCTGATTAATTTTAACATTAGACACATCTTCACTCTGAATATCACTCGGCACAACTGTTACCTCATATTCATCACTATCCTCACTAATCACTGCCACACATGCAAGATCATCACTCTCCTGATCATCTGTGAAAAGTACAGCTCCAGATTTGAGATCCCACTGCCCTCTGCCTCAACAGACTTACCCTTCACGTTATTGCCTTCGCTTATCCTATCATAGTATAACTTAAGCATGTTAATGTGGTATTTGCGCTCAACTCCATTAATATTAAGAACAAAATTATACCTATTAACTTTCTTTACCACTTCAAATGGACCTTGCCACTGCACTAGAAGCTTATTGTTACTTGTGGGCAACAGCAACAGGACCTTGTCCCCTTCATTTATTTCCCTTTTGTAAGCATTTTTATCATAGTAACACTGATACTTATCTTTACCCTCTCTAACTCTTCTTGAGCCAGCCTACATGTATCCTGTAACCTTTCTCTCATGTCTACTACATACTCGTACGTGGTCCTCGTGCTATCCTCAATTGCATTATCTTCATTTTCCCACAGCTCCCTCAATAAACTAAGTGGTCCCCTCACAGTATGACCATATACTAACTCAAACGGAGAGAATTTGGTACTAGACTGCGGAACTTCACGATATGCAAATAATAAAGGATCAATGTACCTAGGCCACATCTTTGGTTGTTCTGTACACATACGTCTGAGCATTTTCTTTAACACTCCATTAAACTTTTCTACTAAACCATTGCACATAGCATGATATGGGGTAGTAGTAATACTCTTAATAGATAACAAACTATTAAATTCACGCATTACTTCAGAGGTGAACTGTGTTCCCCTGTCAGATAACACCTCCTTTGGAATTCCCACTTGACTGAATACCGACAGCAAAGCCTCAGCTACAGTAACTGAATCTATATTCTTCAGAGCTACTGCCTCAGGATAACGTGTAGCATAGTCAAGAATGGTGAGAATATATCTTGATCCGTCGCTGGCACGGGGTTCGATCGGACCCACTATGTCCACCGCAACACACTGAAAGGGTTCTTGAATCAGGGGCATTCTTCCCAACTTCACCTTTTTAATTCTTCCCTTGTCAACCGTGCGTTGACAAGCGTCACAAGACCTGCAAAATCTTGTTATCTGCACCGACATACCTGGCCAATAAAAATTACTTTGTATATGTGCTGTGGTTTTCTGTATTCCTAAATGTCCACTCATTAAGGAATCGTGAGCCAATTCTATTACTGCATGACGCAATTTATCAGGAACAACTAACTGATCATTAATAATGCCTTCATTTTGCACTCTACAATATAATGTACCTTTCTTAATTACGAAGCAATGAGATTTATTTTCATTCTTCACAAAGGCTCTATTTGACTTCGCATGCTCAAAAACCTTTTTTAGCATCCCATCTTCAGCCTGTAATTTCCCTTTATTCTCTTTCTGCATTAAATTTATAACTTCTTTGACCTTAAGCTTTGACGGTCCCTTTAACTTTTTCTCTTGCATTTGATTCTGCAGTCGGGTGGTAACAGCCCTAACCTCCGTACTCAACCCGTCAGTGGAACCATCGATTGCTCCAATCACTAAATCATAAATAGGATCAGGCATGCAGACATCTAAGGTTTCGCCCGTGAAATATGGCGAGACAACATCAACAATAGCCTCAGGATATCTAAAAACTTGTTTATTAGCCATTTTAAGGTCAACATACTTACCAGTAAACTTGTGTTTCGGCACTAAAGTCCTTTTAACTAACACCGTGGTACATCCGGGATCACAGAATACATTAATGGCTACTCCTTCCACTGTACCTTTATCCACCATTAACTTGCCCCCATGACCAACCACAGCTGCTTTCTCTGTCACATCCTTACTCGCACCTTTACGTTTTGGACCCCCAAACCTTTCAAAACAATCTTCGTGCCGTAACCTTCCTATCACTATTGGCATCCGTTTGCCATTTACTATCCCCAGTGGTAACTTTACTTGCAGAGGCACCGTGCTTTTCATGACCATCACTTAAACCCTTTTTGCCATAATTTAAATGGGCCTCCATATAAATCTCGGCATATTTTACAACTTGATCAAATGTTTTCATTTCATGTTCCTTCAAGAATACAACCATATCTTTGTCACAAGCATTTAAAAAATGTTCAATTAAAATTAATTCAAACAAGTCATCAAATGTTTCTTCACAATCTGCTAATTCCACCCACCTCTTAAGGTTATTTTTCAATCTATTCCCAAATTGCTGAGCGGTCTCGTTCTTAAAGAATTTACAGTTATGAAATCTCAATCTATATCCTTCCGAAGTACACTGAAAACAACGTAATAATGCCTCTTTAACACTATCAAAAGCTTTAGCTTCAACAGGTGAAAGGTGCTGGTAAGTTTGCAAAGCTTTCCCTTGTAATAATGATGCTAAACTAACAGCCCAAATGTCTTTGCTCCAGCCAGCACTAACGGCTAAACGTTCAAATCTTAAAATATAGGCATCAATACTATCAGTTATATCATTAAAAACAGGCAGTTTAGGTAGCGAGGGTTTACACAAACTAGAATCTTTTTCATTTCCCTGCATCTGCAACTTTAATCGTTCGACTTCTAATTGCTGCTTTCGCATTTCCCTTTCTACTGCCCTTTCTTCTCTCTCCCTTGCCCTTTCTTCTCTCTCCATTTCCCTTGCCCTTTCTAGTGTCCGTTCTTGAATAAGTCTTTCCTTTTCAACAAAATCCCTTAAATTATCACCTTCGTAACCCATTTCCTTCCCCAAACTAATAATTTCTTTTAAAGTACTCATATCTAAAAGCTTCACAGACCTTATCTGCAATACACCACATAGTCTTGTAAATGAATGAACGGTCCCTGTTCGGGCGCCAAATTGTCACGTGAATTTTATAGTCAAAGCCTGTTATGGCTTAATTCACTAGGGTGAAGTAGACCGTTCCCTTTTAACAAGGATCACATACAAGACAAATGGTAAAGTGCAGAAATGAAACTATTTTCTTTATAACAATGTCCATAGAGTAACACTGATCTCTCTTAACTGATATATAGTCATTTTTTATATGCAATTTCAGACGGTTTGAGGACCAAATTTTACTTAACATAGCCCTCGTGCTATTTACTTTTTACTGTATTTCACTATTGGAGATCATAGTTCTTAAATGTGATATTTCATGCATTCTGGTAAGCAAGCATTCTGTTAACGAGGACAGCATCATCTGCAGCATCTATCAGCAATCCAACCAATCCTTCTGAACAGACCTAATCAAATTTACATATTTTGGAGTAATACCATAATAACACAGGACTCCCCAAAATTGGCCTGTTCCATCAAAAGGGGATTTCTTTTTTACGCGTTGTTGCACGTCTCAAATTTAAAAGTTGGTCAGTGCAACTTCTACCTTTTTTAAATCCTTGTTCATACCTCAGCTTTTCATCAATCTTTCTCTCCAGTCTCTTCAGAATAAGCATACTATATATTTTCATAACAACTGGTGTAAGTGTTATACCTCTGTAATTATTGCAATCAGTCAGGTCTCCTTTTTTTTTTCCTACCATCACTCCTAACTCCCATTTGTCATGTTTTACCCCTTCATGCCTCATTCTACAAAATAATCTTGTAAGTAGTCTGGGAGTCACTTTGATTTCAGTCGGTATCATCTCGGCAGTTATTCCATTGTATCCCGAGGCTATTCATCTCTTTAGTTTCTAGAGGAGAGCTTCAACTTCAAACACACTGATATATATATATATATATATATATATATATATATATATATATATATATATATATATATATATATAGTATATCTTTTTTTTTTCAATTCCTATCTCATTAAGTAAAACATTTATTTTAATTTTCTACTTTTCCTCTTCATATCACTGTTAAAATTCTTTTCAATTTCATCTCTCTTCTCAGAGGTCAAATTAAAAAATGGGTAAGGTCTATCTTTCCGCATAGCTCACCTTTCATACTTCCCCTATAATGTCTTTTTTTCTATTGCTTAATCTCAAACTGTTAGTTCTAGATTTGTTCGTAATAAATGAGTCCGGTTTGTTATCATAACACATTTTTTTTTTGTACATATTGGAAAAGAGGTAATGCTACTCCTCTAGGTAAATGTGTTTATAGTAGGTCAAGTCCAACTGATTACCACCCAATTTTAATAATTCCCATATGATCTAAAGTTTTTGAGCGTCTTTTGGTAAAACGTCTTAACAGGTTTGCTGAAGGCAATCTTCTGTTCCCTAGTTTGCAATTCGGTTTTTGTAATGGCCTTTGAGTTTGCAATGCCCTACTTACAATGTCCAATGCTCTAAAGAAATCCCTGGATTGCGGTCAGGAAGTTTGTATGATTAGCCTTGATTTTAGAGATGCCTTTGATAATGTTAATCATGAGGATTTTTTTCAAATTCAAACAGTTAGGAGTGG
>NC_090737.1:60717693-60722693 GCF_036898095.1 Palaemon carinicauda
ATTATTTTGAGGGTATTACTAATGATTTCAACGTAAAACTCAACACTTCAAATATTTACCTAACATATCGAATATATTATAGTGTTCTTGGCCCATTACTTTTCATACTAGATACACACAATGTTTGTTTTTTACTAGAAACCCAGCTCGTTACACATGCAGAAGATGCTACTCATATTGCTTCAATTCTACCTCCTGAATATAGATTTCTGGTTGCTGAATTTCTTAATAGAGATCTACCATGCATGGTTAAAATCATGGGACATGGAGAGGAACCCTAACAAAACTCAAAGTATGATTAGAAGTACGTCGAGGACAGTGGTTCTTCAACATCAAGATCTCAGATTTCATGTTTCTTCAACTCTATACGAATCTTTGAAAATTATTCTTGAGATTTCTTACAGTTTATTTATTTTTGAGAAAAACTTTGTCTGTTTCTTCAGTTACATAAAGATTTGACTTATTCAGATTTTTTTTTTCTTGAAATTTTCAGCGATCAATCTCTTCTCAAGAAGTGTTCTTAGTCTCCATTTTGACTTGTTTCAAGTATTGTTCTGTCTGGTCTTCAGCTGCGGAATTTCATGGTAAAAATACCTTTTTATTGAATTTAACATTTCTCATCTCAATATTAATTTCTGATATTGTCGTTCAGGTGGTTCTTTTTCCATGTTGCATAAGATTTTTCATAATTCTGACCATCCTTTTCATTCTTATCTTCCCGAACAATACCATGATGCTCTTAATACTGGGTAGACAGTTAATTCTAAAAGTAATGCCTTCTCCATCATAAGGCTCAATACTACGGAGTATTCCATAAATTTGATTCAACATATAACCCAATTATAAGGTGATCTTCCTACTCAGTTGTTTAAATCGTTGGAATTTCAAAAGTTCCAGCTTGCAATGAAGGATTCTATATTGAATAGGCTGATATAAGTCTCTCTCTATAGTATATATATATATATATATATATATATATATATATATATATATATATATATATATATATATATATATATATATATATATATATATTTATAAACCTGATCTAACAGGAGAGTAAAATATTTTATTCTTATATTTCATTTGTGTATATAAGAGTTGTATAGGCACCCCGTAAGGTTGGTCCCATTCATGTGGGATTGAGTATATATATGTAAACTACATGAGACTGTCGTCATTCATTAAGTTATATTATCATTCAGTTCCGTATATGTAAATTTACTTTAATCAAATAGATTTTCAATTTATGTAATTTAGTTAGGAAGTTTTATGTAATTTTGGCATTAGGTATGCTGTATGATACATAGGCTAGTGATTGCTTCATATTTCCATGTTATTGGAAGTTGGAAGAAGGTTCTCGACTAGAACTGAGAGCTTTGACTCGTCGGGCAGCGATAGTACCCTACTTCCATAATGGCAAGTTGGCAACCTTGATTCCGCTAGAGCCATGCCCTTATGCTGGGCAAATAATTTACTGAAAGTTTTTGAAGTGAATTAAGATTACACACACACACACACACACACACACACATATATATATATATATATATATATATATATATATATATATATATATACACACACATGTATACAACATGTATATATATATATATATATATATATATATATATATATATATATATATATATATATATATATATTATCATTATAATCACTTGCTAAGCTACAAACCTAGTTGGAAAAGTAGGATGCTATAAGCATAATGGCCCCAAAAAGGAAAATAACGAACTGAGGAATGGAAACAAGGAAAAATAAAATATTTTAAGAACATTTATAGCATTAACATAAATACTTCGCGTATAAACTCTATAAACTTCAACTAAATAAGAGGAAGAGCAATTAGATATTATATATATATATATATATATATATATATATATATATATATATATATATATGTGTGTGTGTGTGTGTGTGTGTGTGTGTGTGTGTGACATTCGACTATATCATGAGTAAAGAGCAATTATCCCATAGCAAGAACATTTCTCTAGGTCTAATAATTTTTCATTCACTGGAATATTAATGATTACCCTTTTATCATTGTTCAGTGTATCGAAATATCGAAGGAGAGGAGAATCATTGTACATAGACACCAGTATCCTTTATTCCATTCATCCAATAACATGCTTTTTAGCAGAGAGCAACGTGACTGAACACAGTTATTGTTGATTAGAGCGTGGTTTTGCTATAGTTATGCTGTAATGAATTCATAACTAACTGGGCAATGAAACATCACAAAATCAGTAATTGAATTTACTACTTAGGTGTTTGAGGTTTTATAAAGCACAAACTCAGTTTAAAATGCAATCTTAGTCTCTTTTTTTTTTAAATTTCCGGCCATTTGCTAAAACAGCATTCAATATCCTATGCTGCAACCTAGAAATCGAAAGGAAAATATGAACAAATATTTATAAAATAGATTGACAGATAGGAGGATGAATAAAATAAAACCAAAAAACATGTAAGATTAGTGTTCAGGCATATTTCACTGAAGTAGAGCTGATATATTTTGAAATGAATAAATTTGAAAGGAATATTACTGAAGACCCATTGAAACTGCTTAGATTTATCTCTCCTAGAAAAAAGTTCATGATGACGATACCACTTTATTGATGATGACGTAAATATACTACTTTCCAAAGAAATTTGGTTCTTTCTTTCGTATTTTTTTTTTATAAAATAAAAAAGTATTAAAAAGTAAAACTTACCATAATTCCATGTAACACATTGAAACTAGGAAGACTTTGCCATACGCATTAAAACATCAAACATTAGTATCACAAACTTTCCAGCCTGCTAAACAGAGTCCATTCTTTTCACAACAGAGGTTATCTTCTCGAGCTGAAATAAGAAGTCTGTGTTTAAGGTTTTAAAGAACAAAAATAATTATCAAGTCATGGTAATTAATGTTTTCGATTTTATCTTATGATTTTCATCTGATCTGCATTATACCATTAGGGTATTCAAAAAGACAAAAGAATAATGGAACGAGTTATGGTATGAATTATATTTCAGATAAACCGATTTAATTTCATATAATAATGCATAAATGTGTATGGTTTGGAATTGTACATAAATTTAGATTCTTTAACAAAATGCGCCAGAAAGTATGGATATAATTAATCTTAGTTTGATTACATAACTAGGAAATCCAAGATATTAATTTTAGTATTATACACATTACAAGGGGTTGGCTTTAGTTTTTATACTTAAGGAAATATATTACAAAAGTCCTTGAGGAAATATCTTAATCTGACTTGTTCCACGTACTTAACATTTGTCATTATTTTTAATCGCATTACATATGTGTATTTCAGGTCCCTGTTGATGGAAAATATAAAAATTATTGAATATATATATATATATATATATATATATATATATATATATATATATATATATATATATATATATATATATATATATGTGTGTGTGTGTGTGTGTGTGTGTGTGTGTGTGTATTTATTTATATATACGAGGTATGCTCAATAAGTAATGAAAAAATGTCAGGAGAGACAGTAAGTATAATTTGATCAAACTGCTACTTCATGGTGAAATACATATACATATAGTCTATAAAATGACTAACTGGCAACTTCATCTCGTTCTAAGTTTGAGTGCAATGATGTACGTAGTGGAACTAGTCTGATCCGGTTTGCCGATCTGTGAACACTTGACAAGATGCAGGGAAACAAGGAACAAGGAGCAATGTTACGCCATCAAATTTTGTGTTAAACTTAAGAAAACCAAACAAGAAGCTTATGGAATGTTAAAGGTGGCCTATGGGGATGAACAGATGAGCCAAGCAAGTTTCTATCGGTGGTTTAACAGATTTTCTGAAGGAAATGAACAGGTTGAGGATGAACCCAGATCTGGAGCACCGAACAGTGTACATGTACACAAGGAGGAAAACATTAACTGTGAGGATGATATCTGAAGCTGTTGGTATTGGTATTGGCACAGTGGAGACAGTTCTGACCGAAGATCTGAATCTCCACTAAGTCTGTACCAAGTTCGTGCCAAAGATCCTCCCCGACGACCAGAAGCAGTTTCGTGTGGAATGTTGCACTGACATTCTCGAAATGATAGAGGCTGATTCAGGTTTCCTGATTAAGGTACTGACTTACAACGAGAGTTGGGTGTTCCCCTACGACCCTGAGAGCAAACGTCAGTGTGCCCAGTGGAAGCACCCAACCTCCCCCAGGCCTAAGAAGGCAAAGATGTGCAGGTTGCAAGAGAAGGCCATGGTCACTTCTTTCTTTGACTCCCAGGTCCTCATTCACGTTGAATGGGTACCACAGGGTCAAACCGTCAATAAGGAATATTACCTTACTGTTCAGAAAAGTTTCAGGGAGAAAATGAGGAAGAGGCAACAGCAGTGGAGGAGTGGTCAGTGGTGGTTCCACCAGGACAATGCCCCATGCCAAAAGTCAACACTGGTGACCACCTAGATGGCCGACATGGGAGTGAAAGTGGTACAACACCCACCCTACAGCCCTGACCTAGCCCCATGTGACTTTTTCCTGTTCCCACGCATGAAAGACCGCCTCAGGAGAATCAGATTTCAATCAACAGAGGACCTGAAAGAGGCATCAGAAAGTTACCTGAAGGGACTACTGAAGAAGGACTTTGAGGAGGTCTTCCAGGATTGGGAGACACGCATGAGGAAGGGGGAATGGGAGAGACGCATGAGGAAGGGGGAAGGAGTTATAAAAAGAAAAAAACTCGGTTTCCTCACCAAACGACTTGGAACTGACATGCCAACATAGTCAACAAAACAGAATTCATGATGCCAGCGTACATAAACAGACGTTCGTGATGCCAGCGTACATTTGATATCCTGAATATACAAAATATACTTGATAAAAAATGGAGTGATTACTCAAAAGTGTAACTATTTTTAAATTGGATATTTTATGGACACTTATGGACATTTTTTATTAAATATATTTTGAATATACAACATATCTTGCTAA
>NC_090737.1:60732693-60742693 GCF_036898095.1 Palaemon carinicauda
TCTCCCAGTGAGTGCCTCAGATAATGGGGGAGTAGCTCTTACTCAGAACTGATGCGTGCAACACCCACGAGCACCAGGTAGAGACCATCATTTATCATGACAAGTGAACTATGCCATAAATACAGAGCCAACTCTACACGTATCACACAGACATCGCCTAACAATGAGACGTGAGACCTGGTACCTCCTCATAACGGGTAGTAGCTATTGTTTATTTGTACTAAATTTTGTCTGTTTATTTTATGTAGATTTGAAGAATTTCCCAATGTATTTTGCTGGTGGAATGCAGGACTATTGAAAACGAAAGATTAGAACAATACAAAAGGTAAACTGCATGCCAAATGGTGTTAAGACAGTGATAATAATAATAATAATAATAATAATAATAATAATAATAATAATAATAATAATAATAATAATAATAATAATAATAATCAAAATAGTATTAATGAAAAAAAAATATAATAATAATGATAATAATAATAATCATAAAACTAATAATAATAATAATAATAATAATAATAATAATAATAGTAATAGTGATAATAATATAATTGAAATTAATAATAATAACAATATTAATAATAATAATAATAATAATAATAATAATAATAATAATAATAATAATAATATTAATAATAATAATAAAAATAATAACAATAATGATAATAATAATAAAATTAATAATAATAATAATAATAATAATAATAATAATAATATATGTATGTATATCAGTTTATATAAATCCATTCATATATATATATATATATATATATATATATATATATATATATATATATATATATATATATATATATATATATATGGTCAAGTAAGTTTCCCGTGAACAGAGAGGTACTTTAAGGGAATGTGTATCCTCCTCATGGACTTTGTAATGTGTAGAACAGTCAGAGATGGTTGAGAAGGATTGGACTGCATTGGTAATAGGAATTTAGCAGAACTAGGGTATACTGGTGACGCTGTCCTTCTTAGCAGAACACCACATGATTTGCAATGCTTGCTAACCAGATTACATGAAATATCCCGAAAGGTGGGGCAGGAGAAGCAAGGGAAAACTCACTGGTAAGAGACTGATGTTTCGATAGGTGAAATATATGTATATATATATATATATATATATATATATATATATATATATATATATATGTATGTATATATATATATATATATATATATTTAAATGTATATATGTGTATATATAAGTAAATACATATATATAAGTAAATATATATATATATATATATATATATATATATATATATATATAAGTAAATATATATATATATATATATATATATATATATATATATATAAGTAAATATATATATATATATATATATATATGTATATATATATATGTATGTATGTATGTATATGTATACATACATACATATATATATCTATCTATATATATATATATATATATGTGTGTGCATATATATAATTTTATATATATATATATATATATATATATATATATATATATATATATACATATATATGTATATATATATATACATATATATATGTATATATAATTCTATATGTATTTATATATATAAATATATATATATATATATATATATATATATATATATATATATATATATATATACTGTATATAGATATATATATATATATATATATATATATATATATATATATATGTTTATACATATATATATATATATATATATATATATATATATATATGTATATATATATATATATATATATATATATATATATATATATATATATATATATTTATATATATATATATATATATATATATATATATTTATATATATATATATATATATATATATATATATATATATACATATATATATATATATATATATATATATATATATATATATATATATATTCATATATATATATATATATATGTCTATCCATATATATATGCGTATATATGTATATATATATATATATATATATATATATATATTATATATATATATATATATATATATATATATATATATGTATGTATATGTATACATACATATATATATGTATATATATATACATATATATGTATATATATATATATATATATATATATATATATATATATATATATATATATATAACGGATTTTGAGCGAAGCGAAAAATCTATTTTTGGGTGAGATGGCCATGTCGTCCTGATGGAAGTTCCTATAGGGTAGCTTCCTAGGGTATATTACAACTACGGCGATATTCCCAGAGAATTTACCTTAAGGTACCAGAATTCTAACTCCTGGAGCGAATATCCCTCGTGAAAGGGATATCGCGACATATCAGAGGACGTATTCTTGACACGCCACATGGCAATCTGCACCCCGAACAGAGATTTCGTATCGCAGGGGGCAATTGGCAAGAAACAAATTCGGGAAAGAAAAAAGGGGAGCCGCTCCCAAGGCTCCCTATCTCCCATTTCGTAAGCGTGCCTGGCGCCAATCCTGGCGCCATCTGTATTCCCTGTAGCGTACACGAGGTGCTACAGATACTGTATGTAGGGAGGGGTCCTACAGCCCTTTCTTAGAAAGGCAAGGGCGGGTCCATCCGGACGACATGGCCATCTCACCCAAAAATAGATTTTTCGCTTCGCTCAAAATCCGGTTTTTGGGCTCAAGCCATGTCGTCTTGATGGAAGTATACCAGAGCATTTCTGTATCTGTGGATTCTCAGAACGTGCCGTACTCCCCGGAGGTAATTTTTCCCGGTCGACTAGACCTAGAGACCTAAGATGTTACCGTTATACATCTTTTCAACTAACTATAAACCATGTTAGAGCTTCCTGCCCCCTACAGGGAAGAGTCCTACTAGACTCTGGGAAAGTCTCGAAGAGTACATATACCTATGTATGAATACCAGGCAAGCTAATATAGTGGTCTCGCCCTATATTAAGTAAAGCATAGTTTGTGAAGAACCACTGCGTCAATATGAAATATCGACCAGTTTTCTGCACAATACTTGTATTGGACAAAGGTTTATATCCGCATAGGAGGAAACTAGTAAAACCGCCATCGTCCCCTTATGGGACGGGGTCCGCCCGTTAAGGGAAAGCATAAACCAATGCAACATAGCTTGCATAAAGGAACAATTCTCTTAGAATTATCCCAGATAAGGTACATAGAATGAATGCTCAATTATACCAATAAATTGACACAGGTGAAGGAGACGCAAGGTTCTCAAGAACAAGTTCATTGACAGACAATAAACAGACAGGTTAACCACAATTATATATATATATATATATATATATATATAAGAAGAGGATAACCCAAAACTTTAAGCATAAGTATGATAGTAAACAAAACTTGTTTATCTGAAAGAAAAAACATTAAATGCCACTTTTAAGATACCGAGGTATCAAAGTCATAAAAGTCTGTATTACAAATCAATGACATTAGCGTTAGAAACGCTCGGCACACATGTCTGCACTTATGCTAGGTTCACCTTTGGAAATGGAACACTCTACATGGGCAACTCAGTGCCCTCACTTAGTTTGTAGTACAGTATGTAACTACACACTCACCCTGGAATTAATCATCCCAATTAAAACCACTGTTCCTCGCAGAGTTAAACAGTAGGGTTAACGACGCGACCCACTGCTACCACAGATCTCTTTAGTTCCTCTACTTGCTTCGCATAGTGGCGAAAGAACACTCTGGAAGACTTCCAGCCAGTGTATGAACGGAGATGTTCAAAATCCATACAATTAAAGAAATTTAAGGATGAGGTAACTTTCCTCGGATCGTGACCTGCGGGTGTACTGTCAGGATCCGCTCTGCGAATAAAATATGTGATTTTCGCTCTGAGTTGATTCAGAGATAAATTTGAGCCTGATGTTTCTCCCCTGAATAGTTGACCACCCTTGAAGTCTGAAGTTCTATGAAGATAGACCTTTAGGCATTCTACTGGACATAGAGATGCATCTTCTTTCAGAGGGCAGATTCTCCAGGGACCCCACCTGTTGGTGGGTAACTCATTCTTGGCGAGAAACGTAGGATCCGGAAACAGGTTCAGTTCTCCCCCATCCAGGAACTGAACATGACCTGCCTCTCTTGAGAGGGCTACAATCTCACTAACCCTGGCCCTGGACACGAGTGCAAATAGGAAAATAACTTTTTGTGTCAAATCCTTTAACGCACACTCTTCATTGCTCAACAGAGAAGCGAAATGAAGAACTTTGTCTAAAGACCATGAAATGGCCTTTGGAGGTGCTGAAGGTCTGAGCCTAGCGCAAGCTTTCGGAACTTTATTAAAGAACTCGTTACCTAGGTCGACCTGGAAGGCATATAGAATGGGTCTTGTCAAAGCAGACTTACACGCTGAAATCGTGTTAGCTGCCAATCCTTGACCATGGAGGTGGATGAAGAAAGATAAGCAGAAGTCTGTCGAGATCTCCTGCGGATTTTTCGCCTTGACAAAGGCCACCCATTTTCTCCAAGATGACTCATATTGCCTTCTAGTGGATTTGCACTTATATTCCTCAAGGAAGTCTATGCTTGGTTTCGAAATCCCGAAACGCTTTCTCACCGCTAGGGAGAGAGAATCATGAGCTGCAGGGTCTGGGTTTTCTGTAATGAAGCGCAGACAGTTGACTTCTGGACTCGCTGGGTCAGAACTGGATCTGGTAGCGGTACAAACTTCAGCTGTAGTTCCAATGCCAGGGGGAACCACACGCTGTTCGGCCACTTGTGGGCTACTATTGCCGCTACTCCCTTGAAGGATCTCAGTTTGTTGAGGACCCTCAACAGAAGGTTGTGAGGAGGGAACAGATAAATCCTGGACCCTCTGTTCCAGTTGAGGGACATCACGTCCACTGCTTCCGCTAAAGGGTCCTCGTACGGGGACACGTACAGGGGCAACTTCTTGTTGTCTTTCATCGCAAAGAGGTCTATCTGCAGTTCTGGGACTTGATTCAGAATGAAGGAGAATGATCCTGCGTCTAAGGACCATTCCAACTCTATCGGTGTGAACCTGGATAGAGCGTCCGCTGTCACATTGCGGACTCCTTGAAGGTGAACTGCCGACAGGTACCACTTCTTCTTTTCCGCCAATCGGAAGATAGCCAACATCACCAGGTTGAGAGGTGGTGACCTCGATCCTTGTTGATTCAAGCATCTCACAACTACCTCGTTGTCCATCACCAACCTTATGTGGATCGAGTGACGCGGGGAAACTTTCTTTAAGGTAAGGAGCACTGCCATAGCTTCTAGAAAGTTTATGTGAAAGGTCTTGAATAGCTTGGACCAAGTCCCCTGGACTTTTTTCTGATGAGAGTGACCTCCCCATCCCTCCTTCGAGGCGTCTGAGTGAATCGTCACCGACGGGGAGGTGGCTGAAGAAGAACCGACTTCTTTAGATGTCTGGCTTGGGACCAAGGCCTGAGAAGAGTACGTAGCCGAAGCGGAACTGGTCTTCTCAGATCTCTTCGCACGTTTGATGCATAACTTCTCCAAACTCCGGTTGCATCCTTTAGCTGTGCTCTTAGCACTGGGTCTGTCACCGAAGCAAACTGGAGAGAGCTCAGTACCCTCTCCTGTTCGCGTCTTGATATCCTTTCGGAATCTAGAAGTCTCTTGACAGAACCCGCTATCTCCTTCCTTTTCTTCGCCGGGATGGAGAAACGGTGTGACAAAAGGTCCCAGTGGATTCCCTGCCACTGGAACTTTTGAGATGGAGAAAGTCGAGACTTTTTTCTGTTGATCTTGAAACCTAGGTACTCTAGGAACTGGATCACTTGACTGGAAGCTTGCAAGCATTCTGTCTCGGATGCTACCCACACCAACCAGTCGTCCACGTAGGCTACTACCTGAATTCCCTTTAGGCGTAATTGTTTGAGAGCTACGCTCGCAAGCTTCGTAAAAATCCTTGGGGATATGTTTAGCCCAAATGGCATGGCTCTGAAGGCGTATAGTCTTCGTTGTAGCCTGAACCCTAGGTAGGGGGAGAGTCGACGGTTGATTGGAATGTGCCAATAGGCGTCTGACAAGTCTATAGAGACGGAATATGCCCTCTTGGGCAGTAAGGTCCTTATGTGTTGCAGTGTTAGCTTCTTGAATTTGCAATACACTATGAACTTTTTGAGTGGCGACAAGTCCAGAATGACTCTGAGCTTTTCCGAGTCTTTCTTGGGAACACAAAACAGCCTCCCTTGGAATTTGATGGACTTCACCTTTCGGATCACATTTTTCTCCAACAGTTCTTGAACGTACTCCTCCAGAACGGGGGTGGAGTGTTGGTAAACCCGAAGGCCCGGGGGTGGAGTGCTGTACCAGCTCCAGCCCAGTCCATTCTTGAGTAGGCTGTGGGCCCAGGGATCGAAGGTCCACCGATCCCGAAATTTCAGAAGTCTCCCTCCTACCGGTATCATCCCACTTGGACTGCCGTCCCGAGGTCTTGCCTCCCTGACCACGACCACCCCTGAATCCCCTTCCCCTTGAGGGGCGCCCAGACGAGCCTCTGGCTGCTCCTCTAGGCTTTGCTCGAAAGGAAGTAGACTGCCCTTCGAACGATGGGGTGAATGCCGTGGACTGTGTTGACATGGCCTGGGGTACCCACTGAAAAGTGGTCGGAGTTTGTGCCACGATCTGGGGCACTGGAGGCAATGGCAATTGCAGTTGCTGTTGCTGTCTAAAAGGCTTGGCTGGCCGAGACGGTAGCCTAGTCCTCATAGTCTTCCTCTTTGGTTGAGGACCCTCATCCAGGGAAGACTTTCTTTTGATAGCCAGGCCCCACTTCTGAAGAAGGTTTCTATTCTCCAATGCGGCCTTATCAACTACTTCTTTGACCAAATCGGTAGGGAAAAGGTCTTTGCCCCAAATGTTGGAGGAGATTAGTTTCCTTGGCTCGTGCCTCACCGTAGCCGAGGTGATCACGAACTCCCTACAAGCTCTCCTCGCCTTGACGAAGCCATAAAGGTCCTTCGTCACTGTGGCCAGATGAGTCTTGGCCACCACCATTAACATTTCATGGACCTTGGGGTCACTTGCCATCGTCTCAAGAGTAGTCTGAAGAGACATTGAGGCAGCCAGTCTTTCTTTTTTCTCGAACTCTCTCTGCAAGAGAAAGTCCGACAGCTTAGGGAGGTCCTCGCCGAACTAACGTCCGGCGATATCAGCCTCCAACTTCCCAACTGAGAACGTAAGATGGACGTCCTTCCAGTCTTGTGGTCCATAGGTAGGGCCAGCGACAAGGGTTTACACTCCTCCAGGGAGGGGCAAGGCTTGTCGGCCTCGACTGCTTTTAGTACAGCCGCAAACCCTTTCTGTAAAAAGGGGAAAGCTCTAGCAGGAGAGGACACAAAGGAAGGGAGCTTCTTGCTCAATGTAGCTACCTTTGAGTTAGAGAAGCCCCTCTCTTTCAACGAGGATGAAAGCAGAGCTTGAGCCTTAGTATGGTCCATCACTATGACCTCCTTCGGCTCTGTCTCCTCCTTTGAAGCTGGTTCCTTCCTCAGCCAGACACATGGTTTAGCATCTGAGCACAAGGGAAGGTCTTTCACATTGAGCCTTTTGTGGGGCCCATGTGATTCTGCAAGGCTCTGCATCTGCAGTTCCATTGCAGCCGCCTTCTCCTGATTCTCCTTCTGCATCTGTTGGATCATTCCAACAATGGAGGAGAGGGCCTGTCCCAGCTCTACTGGGAGACCGGCCGATGTTGAGGGAATAGGCTCCGGGATCTGAACCGGAGTAGCCGACACCTCGCCGACCTCTTCCTCTACAACGTCTGGGGCTTGAACTTCACCCTGGGCTTCTGCCAGGAGGTCTTCCTCCAGACGCTCGTCCACGACAGACATCCTGTCATCTAACTGGATGTCTTGCATAGCGACCGCGACTTCAGCATCCACCTGGATCTGAACTTGGGGGATCTCCTCTTGAGGCTGGGGAATCACTGCATCAGCTGATGCCTTAGGGAAAAGATACGCCCTCATCTTCTCACTTGGAAGATAAGGTCCAGAGGTGTTCTTCTGGAAGCCCCTTACCCAGGTACGAAGCTTCTCCCTTGCTATATCCTTTGATTCCGCCATCCTAAGGGAATCAAAGGCCTCCGTAATTAGATTAATGCACACAGTACATACCTGAGGGTCCCAATACCGGAGATCACCCTTGGAGACAGCGCATGCTGCGTGTCTCCTACCAAACTCATGTCCGCAGAGGCTCTTGCTGCGGACGTTGCAGAAGACACTTCCGCACTTCGGAGGGTCCTTCTGTAAAGAGAAGAAATTTCCATGAGTATCAAGTGAACTATGTATCACTGGATATGCATAGTATAGCATAACAATTCAGAAAGGAAAGACACACACTTGTGTTTCCTTCACAACCAATTGCTGCAGCCTTCCAGATAATAAAATCAAATGGTTAATCTCTTCTAGAGTAACCAATGCAAAGTTTCCAGAGGAAACAGGTGGAGCTCACACCTAAGCAATGATTTTAAAATCCTGGATAATAGACAGGAAAGAACTCACTTTCCTATCTGTAGGGCAACAGCAAAGGACTTGTGCAAGAAAACACAAAAGTGTTAGAACACACAGTGCTGTACCAAAACCCATACTATAGTTTTCTTCTTACAGTATATGTTATACTGAAGAATACTGGTAGAGTATAGGAGGTTACGTGCCGTACACACCATAACTAGCTTTAAAGTATACTACTTAACAGCTATAAGGCGGCAGAACGCTGGTTCAAATGCATGTGCCGGCCGGCAACAGCCAATGCCGGCCGGCAACTACACAAGGTAGTACCCAGCTGCCGGCCACACTCTTGGTGACCGGCAGACAAGGGCTGACATTACCCGGCCGGCAAAGGTACAGGACCGATGCCAGCCGGCAGCAAAAGAACCAGAGGACTACAACCGCCCGGCTGCCGGCCTCATAGGCCGGCAGCCGGGTCGGGTACAGCACTAGAAGAAAAACAGAATGGATGCCGGGATAAGAGTGTACACTACCTCCAAGCCCGGCAATCCGAAAGAGTGCAAATAAGGAAGGGGAGAATCTAATTCAGGCATCCTGACCAATGCCGTCTGACTCTGCAGGCCGGCATGTATGAGGGACCAAGGGAGGTCCAGGCAGCACTCAAAGCAGAAGACCCTTGCTGGCCGGCAGCTCTGCCGGCCGGCAAGGGACTGAGTCAATTCCACATCCTAACCTATTCTAGGTCCAGATGTAGAATGACGTACAGTACTGTAATGGCCAGGCCATTACGGAGATAGAGGGGGAAGGGACAAAAGAGGGTCCTACCAACCTTGCTTTAGTGACGGATCACCCGCAGCCAAGAAACTCATCTTAGCCTAAGGGAGATCCAAGGGGGGAGGCCAGCAATACTTGCCAGCTCCCAGAGCACCAAAGCAAGGAAGGTGTTGCTACTCCCAGGGAAAGAAACTTATCCTCCCCCGAGAACTGCAACAAGGGCTAGTCTGGTAGATCACAAAAGAAGGAATCATATCCACAGAAACCTTCGGTAGTGACCTAAGGAGGCTAAGCCACCTTTGTCTGTGTCAGGCCAGCGAGGGAGACTCTACCCCAAGCCAGACAAACACAGACTCAGACTAAAAAACTCTGTTGTTCTGTCCCTCTTTGAACCAGACTTACTGGAACAGGAAGGTACAGTAACACCCCAGTATAGTTTTATCGAAAATTAATTCAGATAAACCACTTAGGGATAAGCCCAAGGCTTAAACAGAGGGAAAGAAATTGCATACCTTCTCCGAAGAAAAGAAAGCAACCGGGGAGTATGAGAAAGTATACTAAGGCTCCATAAGCAACTTAGCCTAGGCACCAAGAGAATCGATTACCTAAATCACCGAAACTCACTCGTATACTATCTTGGAAATATTCCAAACAATCTTAAATATATAAAACATAGCCTAAAGCTTCAATAAAATTTTATTACACTCGGAAAAACCAAAATCATGCATAAAGTACTAGGACCAAACGACTAGGCTACATGGCCTAGCGTAGG
>NC_090737.1:60747693-60752693 GCF_036898095.1 Palaemon carinicauda
TGTATATGTATTGTATGTCTTTTTATATATTCATATAAGATGTGTTTTACATATACATATAGTTTTGCTTATGTATTTATATAGATAAGGCTACCGTTATTCATATAAATAAACTGGATTGAAAGTCAAAAACGAGAATTTACCGGTCACCAGAAATGACCCTTTTTGGCAGGTGTCTAATGAGGTTGGATCTCCGCCCAGTAAACACCTGACCTCAGCCCAGGTAGCTGGTATGGGAGTGTCATTGCTCTGTAAACTTTTATATGTATGTTCGTACGTTTACTTTCCCTATAAAATGTAAAGAAACCTCTCTCAATAAATCAGTCCTCTGAAGAAGTATCACGAAACTAGTCAGGACTTAATCGTATATTTCGTATTTTCATTTTCCTTGTGGTTCTTCTGCATCTGAACATCACGTTTTCCTGTGATTTTTACGCATATATATATATATATATATATATATATATATATATATATATATATATATATATATGTATATATATATGTGCGTGTTTGTGTATGTCTGTGTGTTCATGTGTATGTGTGTGTATGTGTGTGTGTGAGTTTTTGTTTGTTTGTATCATCAATATCTTATATCTCCTTTTTTTGGGTGCTTGCAGTTTTAATTTCATTGTGGCAATTTGGGGTTGCTGGTCACTACCAATATCTTCACTTCTATGGTTTTTACATTTTTCAGATTCCTCCTCTTCTCCATATTGATGGCTACGTGATATATTTGATTTGTTTAATTGCCACTAGGTGAAGTCCATGTATATATGTGGATTTTGCTGTGCTACAAAAATTAACCTAAAATAACAAGATTTTTGGTTCCTCATTTCATTTGCAACTTAGCAAAGACCTTAAACACCCATTACATTCTCTTTATGTTGATTATTAATTTCAGCTTTAGCATTGAAGTCACCAAGCATAATTTTCACATCTCTCTGGGATCTCATCTATTACACTCTGCAGTTCCTCAAAGTATTAATCTTTCCTTTTTTTGTGGAATAATTTTTTGGTGCATAGCAATCTATATTACTCATTTTGTACTGCTATTATCTAAATTTGGAAGAAACCGTCTACCAAACATATATATATATATATATATATATATATACATATATATATATATATATATTTATATATATATATATATATATATATATATATATATATATATATATATATATATATATATATATATATATATATATATATATATATATATATAATACAGTACAGCTACAGTATAGTGGGATATGATAAGTGGGGGATGGGACGGGGGAATTAGGATTTCGGAAGGATTGGAGGGGGAAAGTATTAAAAGAAAGAACAGTGGTAGGTGAAAAGTTTAGGACAGATCCATGGCTCTCTTTTGTTGGTTTATTGTGTCAACATCATACCTTTTTTACTACGAGTAGGGGATTTCTGTTGCCCGCCTCTGAGAGACCCGTGTTTTCATGATTATTCCTTTTCTATGATATTTGCATTTTCTCATGTTTATGTACCTTTTAGACTGTTTTTAATTCTCTGGATTTGGTCCGTCCTGAGCAATGATCAGGCTTATCCTTTTCGACAAGGAATGCTCGTTTCGACTTTCAGGTGTCTGTAATTTTCTCACTTGTTGCAAGTTCTTTGTAAATGTTTTTGAATCATTCCCAGGCTTGTGTGGCTTTTCTATTTTACCTAACATCAACTTATTCAAGATTGTATATATTATGCATTGTTTCGTTGTTTTCATGATTATTGTTGTTGGTGGTGTTGCTGTTGTTACTATTGTTGTTGTTGTTGTTGTTGTTACTGTCATTATTATTATTATTATTATTATTATTATTATTATTATTATTATTATTATTATTGAAATTTTGGTTTTGGTTAAGGCCGTGAATATTTATTATGTATCCATTTTAGAATTTTTGTAGGGTTTTCATCTTTGATTGATCCATTGTGCATGCTGGTGCTATTGAATATTCAAATAGAGGTCCTATTAGGCTTTTGTAGAAATTTATTCTTTTATTTTTATCCAATAGTTTGAAGTGTTTTGATATCCATCTTCTGTGTTTTGCCAGTTGGAGTTTTTGTTTAATATGACAGCTAATGCCTGTTCTTCTAATAGAAAGCCTAAGGATTTTAATTTCATTATTTAATTGAATATCTATTTTTTTTTTACTGTTACTGTAGCTGGTTAGCTTTTTGGATATCGGTAAGAGTGGCTATTTATTTTCTTTTTTGCACATATTTTCGTTATCATATATAGTTTTGATCTATCTCTCGGTTTTTATTTGTCATTTGTAGGGTACATTATTACTTGCGAGATGTCGTTGGCATAGGAATAATGTATGGCATATTCAGGGGTGGTTAATATATCTGCTGTGTAGATAATAAAAAGAGTTCGCAATAGTATGGCCCCGGTGGCACCCCACTTTTAATATCTATTGTTTCACCAAATTTTCCAACTCTGCTACGTATTCTGACAGTTCTGTCCCTGATGTAGCTTGGGAAAAGTTTTTCCATTATCATTGGTATTTCTTATTGGAGTATCTTATACTTTAGGCCATTGTGCTATACTTTATCAAATGCCTTGGAAATATATTCGCATATAAAATTGCACTTTTTTTATTTAGTTTCTTTATGGCTTTATTTTCATAAATTACCATACTGGCAGTTTCAGCATTTCTACCTCTCCTGAAACTGTGTTGCTGGTTTAATAATTTATTGTTACTTTCAATTAATCTACATAGCCTTGTGTTTAGAAATTTTTCAAACACTTTTCCCGGTACTTACAAAAGCCTGATTGGTCTTCTGTTTGTTGGATGTTTTGTGGAATTTTCCGAGTTTTGGGGGAAGTATAAGAATTTTTTCATTGTTTGGTTTTGGGTAGCATCCCATTGAGAGTGTAAGTTTTAAAATATGCTGGAGTCTTCTCCGTGCCACCATTATTAATTCAGAAGGCATTAGCTTATTTATACCGATTTTACCTGGTGCTTTGTGCTTAAATGATTTCACTGCTTTTGGTATCTCATATATTTTAATGCTGGCTGTCAGGTAATTCTTTTCATCCAGTATTTGCAGATATGCAATTTGATAGGAGATTTATTCTGTCCCTGTTTTCTTGTAGGAAGTTGAGATCTTTTGTTTCTGTGTTCCTATCCAAATTTGCATTTTCTTGGTCTGTAATTTCGAATATACTTGCTCATGTTTCAGTTAACAATTTGATTTGGTCACCCGTTTCTTCTATTTCATCATCATTACTCTTGATTAACTATGGTATCTGGTATATGGCATTTTATGTAGTTTTCCTCAAATCTTCTCTGGGTCCTTATATGTTTGTACCACTTTTATTATCGTGATATTCCAATTTTTGTTTAATCCATTTGATTCTTCAATGATTTCCTTTTGGATGTGTCTTATTAAGACGCATTTTACCTTTAATCATCTAGACTGAGTATTTATGTTTGTTTGTAATAAAATTAATTGCTGGGTGAGTAGTTTCACGTAGTCGCTATCTGGTGTGTTTTTGTAATATGTTACTCTCTTTTTTGGAGAAAATTTTCCCATTGTTTCTGAGATGTCTGATATACATTTGTTTATTGTTGAGTATAGTGTGTTTTCTTTTCTGGTTTCGTTATTGCTTAAATCTATTTCTTGCTCCTGTGTAGCCACTTTAATAGTTATTTTATCTGCATGGACTTCCCAATTAGCTTTCTTAATGTTAGGCCTGTCTTTCATTTCTTTTGACTATTGGTTTTGCTGAGAGTTTAATTGTGAGTGGAATATGTTCAGATCTTGTGACTGGTTCAGGTGAGATATTGTAGTTTAAGTGTGCTTTATTTTTTTATAGTATTATGTCGGGTTTGTTGGTGCATTGTATATTCAGTTTGTATGAATGTGTGTGTATGTGTGTGTGTAAATATAAATCAAAATGTCAATTATTATACAATTCTGCACTTTTGAAATGTATATCACTGGAATTTCATTTATGATAAATGCTTTTGGCTGGCCAAGAATGGACTGGTAAATTCTTCCCTGGAGGCATTGTTTTGACTCAGGGCATAGTAGGAATCCTTGCCCAGCAAGAATAATTTAGCATAAATGAAAACCAGTAAATGTAGATGATGCTACTCGCTTTGCCTTAATTTTCTCTCTTGTACTTAGATATGGGGCTGCTTAATACCTTTAAAGATATCTGGTTAAGTTTATTGCACGGTGCAAGTTAAGAAGCATGAAATTGAACCCTAATAAAACTCAAAGTAGTGTTGTAGGTAGATCAGCGACAGTAGTTCCTCAAATTCCAGATCTCTGCATTGATAAATTTTATTCACCCGTATAAAACTCATTTAAAATTTTAGGTTTATTTCTTGATTGTCCATTTACCTCTGAGAAACACATTCAGTTTGTTTCTGCTTTTAATGCACAAAATATGGTCTATATAGACAGAATGAAAAAAAAAAGAAAAAAATGGTAATCAATATATTCCTTCTAGTTTGTTTTGAGTATTGTTCTCCTATCTGGTCTTCAGCTATTAAGTCTAATCGTAATTTGCTGGTCAGGAGCTTATGGACGTTGTTTATATGTTTCATTCATAAATCTAAGAAAACTGGACTCCTAAAAGGTCCTACAATTTTCATCAATATATTCGATAGAGGGAGCTCTTACAAAGGTGTCGTCAATATAGTGGACGTATATATTAGATAGATCTATTTATGCAAGAACAAAGTTCTTGACGATATCCATGGGGAATTTGGCAAAAAGAACTAGAAAAAGGGAGCCCTCCACTACACCATCATTCTGCATATAGATATGCCTACGATAAGTGGAAAGGGGTTCTTCTTATTACTCATTTCCAAGAGGGTACAGAGTGTATGCTCTTGGATGTTGACAGGGAAGTTTGAATCAAGTCTGTATAATTGGTCCAGGAGAAACTGGAAGGCTATATCTACAGGCACATTCATGAATGACTGATTGCCAACCCTACAGAAGACATCAAACGGGATGCCAAT
>NC_090737.1:60765193-60775193 GCF_036898095.1 Palaemon carinicauda
TACAGTGATATTCCCAGAGAATTCAATCTTCAGGCCCCAGAATTCTAACTCCTGGAGCGAATATCCTTAAATTTTCTCTCAAGTATATCGCATAATATCAGAGGACGTATTCTTGACACGCCACATAAGAATCTGCACCCGTAATAGGGTTTACGCTTCGAGGGGGACGTGGCAGAATAGAAGGGTGGCCGTATCAAGGTTACTCCCGTTCCCGTACTACTATTAACCACCACCACAGCGCCATTCCCCAGACGGCGGACATTCCTAATTTTGTAGCGATTTCGCTCAGTGGTATTCCCTGTTGATCTAACTTTTCGATCGATTTGCAAGGATTTTTATTATGCATTCTCCAACTTCTTTCGCCTTCGGAAAGTTGAGTATTGGGTCTTTACAATGAGTAATTTTTAGCTCCTGGTTCACGGTGAAATTAAAGTAATTTATTGTGTTTAGAAGCTAAGCCTCATACCGAAGGCGCCATGGGTGCAGTTGTTCATTAGGCATGTGTTATTTCATTAGTAGAACGACTTACCAGTTTTTAAATAGCATTAATTAATTAATTAATTATGTAAGCTATTTAGGCAAATTATACTTGTCAAGATATTTATAATGTGCATAATTTTCCTTTCTATGTCGATCGTATAGTTAGAGTTTCGGTGAGTGAAATTTCCCTGGTTACCCTCGTGTATTGGGATTTCAATTCATGCAGAGATAGTTATCTCTTAGAATTAGATGAAACATTACACGTCTCCAAAAGGGGATTTAAAGGTAATCCATCTTTCCCTCTGAGTGTAGGCTTAGACTACAACCTTAGTGGGTCGGCCTCAAATTTTCCATTCAGGCATGACTATCCTACGGTTTTTTTCTGCCCTTCCCCTGTAACCGCAGATGCAGGTTTTTGGGTTTGGGCCAGAATCTCAGAGTATTTAGTCTGTGGTCGGTAGCTGACTAGCAAGATGAATAGAATTTTTTTTTCTAGGTTAGGCTGCCGACATAGGAGGCTAGACCTCCCTGGGCCACTCATGAAGGGTCTGTACGAGATGATACCTTCTCCCTGTGGCCTAGCAGACTAGTCCTGTGTTGGTTGACCCTAAGCTGAAGAATAGAATTCTTCTACTGCTTAGGGGACATTGGCATGAGAACCCTGTTTCCTTACTGTTTAGAGGTGGTGGCGGGGGTGCTACCAACCTCTTTATTGTATTAATCTAACCCTAGGCTAGGGAATAGAATTCTTTAGCCACATGGGATAGTTCTAATACAGGAACGGAGTTCCGTTTGATGAGGTAGGACAGGCTATACAACCGGCTGCTGCTGCACCTTTTACAGGACCCTCATTTCCCTTCTCTTCTATCCCTTTATGTTGGCGACTCCCTGCAACTTTACAGTTGCCGGTGGGTTGCCGGGATTGACCAGACTCCCTCTCTTCAGCCGTTGTCCGACTGCCAGTAGCTATTTCATTGGCAGGCAGCCATGACAACTGCTGGCCGGCATTCATGACAACAGCTGGCCGGCAGTAATGACAACTACATGCTGGCAGCCATGACAGCTGCCCGCCGGCAGTCATGGCAACTGCCGGCCGGCAGTCATGATGGCTGCTAGCAGGCAGCCAGGGCAGCTGCCGGCTGGCAGCTGGTGGCCATGTTGGCTGTGAGTGGGAAGTCCCTTCTGTTACCGAAGGTTCTTCAGTTCTCCCTTGGACTGCTAGCAACAGCGTCTGTTGGCTGGGTGCTACCTACCACTCCGGCACAGATTGGTGCTGCCTACCACGTCGGCACAGATTGGTGCTGACTCAACCGGCAGCACGCCGACTGTACTGATACTGCAGGCCGGTAGTGCCGGCAGGCAGGGTATAGACAGGACCTTGCTGGCGACAGTATTGTAGCTGGATGGAAGCTTGAATGTTACATTCTCCCCTTCCATTTGAACCTTCTTTCCGGAGAAAGGTATTAAAATTAGATTTTTACATCCATATTTACTGTATATATATACAGTATTAGGTAGCCTTTTCTCCATGCTATCTCTCTCTCTTTTAGCTAGCAGGCTGGATGTGCCGGCAAAAGCTAACTATGCCGACTACATGCTGGCTGAACTACAGTATATGTTTATACAGGTAGTTAGTATATTTGTAGTATAGGATATACTGCAAATAGAAAGCTACTGTATATATTATACTAGTAGGGTTTTCCAATATATTTTGAGTATCCTACCCAAGTATTTGTGGAACCCAATCTCATTTTGAAAGAATTTAATTTCTTCAATATTCTGATTAGAAATCAGTCTTCAGATTAACCTGAAATAATAATATTTTTAAGGACTGGAGATAACACTCCTAACCCTTAGAGGGCAGAGCCCTTATTCTTGAGTCTCCATGATCAGGAAACTCTATGAAATAATATTGTACGGGAGGTCACAGCAAATAGGTTGGGAGGGATACACAAATATATGTCTTTAATTTTCCCCAGTCCAGTTGGCATCAGGGCAGCTGGACCGTGCAGTCATATGCTTGCCATAAAGGCAGCCTATTGGCTGTATCACACTATATATAATTATACAGTAGCCAGTAATTTGCAATATAGTGCATGCTGCAAATAGAAAACTACAGTACGATTATACAGTAGTTATTTCTAACATTTCTTCGGTACCCTTGTGCGAGCTTATGCTGGTGTCGCTCTTATATTGAAGGAATAGTGGTTCTTCATTAAGCTGATGGAGAAATCAGTCATCCTTACCCCACAGTGATTAGAATAAAAGGGACAGTGAATTATACACTTCTCTACCCATAGGGGTGAGAACCCCCCTTTTTAATTGGAGTTCCTTTGATAAGGGAATTTCCTGACAATTAATACTGAGGGGAGGCAACAGCATTTGTTTGCGGAGGATACTTAAGTATGTGTCTCCTGCTATCCCTTTATAGCTTGCTATCCTAAGCTATTCTGTTAAGATACGACTTTTGATATATTGGTTATCAGTGAGATAATCAATCATATACTCATTCTGTTTTCCTTTCTTTACAGGAGGAACACCAGATGTCATGTGTTGCAGTCTTCTGCAAAACTAAGAGTAAGTGTTTTTACAGACATAATGCATGCAGGTTTCATGCCCCCTGCAATATTATTTCCGAACCCCTGCATTATTGGAACCCGCAGCCTTGCAAAGTATGTAGGACCTTATTGTCCGAGTGTTTCAAGAATCCCAAGTCGATAGAGACTAGGGATGCAGCTCGTTTCAAGCTACGCAACTGGATGACAGGCTCTCAGAAAATCTCTCCCGGACCTTACCTGCCTATTGACAGGATGCGTAGGATACTATTTCCAACAGCAAGTAAGGAAATAGTGGTACCCCAGACACGAGGTACATCTCCCAACGGCTAGATAACCTTAGTGAAGGAGGACAGAAAGCGCCCACGGGAAGAAGGGGAGAATGTCAGGTTGGAATTGTTTCCGTCTATACCGGCTGTGGAGCCAGTGACATCGATATCTCCACCTTCTATCCCTCTATTAGATGGAATGGACCAGTTATGGGCCTAAGTGAGGAATCTAATAGAAAACTTGAGCAAACAGGGTGAAAAGCAGGAAGCGAAATGCAATATAGAGCCTTGTAAAGCTCCACTTGTCGCTCCTCAGGGGTCATACAAACGACCCATAGATCAAGGCATTCCGACATGCTCCAAAACCAATCCCTGGAGGTTTGCGGAGCTGATGTCGATTTTGAACGGCAAACTCTATATCTCGGAGAGGATGGGTGCTGTTCCTTTGGACAAAATCCAGTTTTGGCCAAGCTTTGATGCTTTCCCTAACTGTTTCGTTAGACTGAAGGATGAACCAAGGTCAAAAAAAGGAATGGAATCAAAGGAGGTTATGATTCTCGACCATGATAAAGCACAGGCTATCCTATCAAGTAGCATAGAAAAGGCGGGTTACTCGGTAATCACACCAGGTAACAGGCACTCTTCCTTTCTTGCTCCTGCTTCAATTTCATTCCTCTTTACGGAAAAAAAACATTTAAATATATCACCGAGGGAGTGGAGGCAGGTAAACCGTGTCCTACACTCAAGGAGTGCGAGCCTCTGTCACTAGCCTTTCCCAGACAGGAGAAGAACTAGAAAGAAGCCCATTTAACCTTTTCAGTAGGAAGACTTGAGGCGGATGTCGCCAGTCGACAATTTAAGGAAAATCTCCCTAAATTATCTGAGTTTCTCTTATATGATGAACAAGAGACAAAGGAGAGACTTGCAGCCTCTCTATCTCTACAAAACTACATGGAGTTCTCTTCAGCTCATCAAGATACCCCAGACATGCTCAAGGTCTTAGCTAAAATACATATGGCTACCTTGGTAAAAGACCTTTATGCCTTTTTGAAGGCTAGAAGAACATGTAGGGAGTTTGTGTTCGCTACCGCGACAGCGAAACTTGAAACAAGGAAGCTAATGTCTTCCAATATCTGGGTTAAAGACCTCTTTCCAGACGAGGTAGTCAGGAAAGTGATTAAGAACACCAACACGGAAACAGTAAGACTACTCCAAAAGTGGGGCATCCTTTCAAAAAGAGAGTCTTCCACGTTTGTGGGTCCCCAACCTAAGAGTAAGACGGAAAGGTCTGGAAATTCATTTCGAGCTGTTCTACAACATACCACAGTTGTAGTGACCACGCTGCCACAGGCAGGTGGTCGAAAATATAATCCTACTGATCAGTCGAAGCATAGAAATGCTTCTGGTAGGAGGGAGGTTCCTTTAGGATCGCTGGACCTTCGATCCTTGGGTCCATGGCCTAATCAAGAGGGGACTAAGATGGGAGGTGAAGATGTCTCTTCCACCATTTCCTCAACTCCTCCTATAATCAAAAACCCTCCTGGAGGAGTTTACCTGAGAGCTCTAGAGCATACAGGTGGTAAGGAAACTATAGTCCACCGAATTCCAGGGAAGGCCGTTGTGTGTCTACGAGAAGGACTCAAGAATATTCAGAGTCATTCTGGACTTGTCGCCACTCAACAAGTCCAAATAAAACAACGAGTTCCGAATGTTTATCCCTCTGAACATAAGGACCCTGTTGCAAAAAAGGGTGCTCGTAGTCTTACTAGACCTAAAAGTCATCTATTGGCAACTTCCAGTCAATCACCTCTCCCCTCCTATCTAGGATTCAAGTTACACAAAGTAACGTATTTCCTAGGAAAGATACTTGTCAGACTAGACACAGTCCTAGATATCTTCATAAAATTGGCAGACACACTCACACAATAATTAAGCCTAGGAAAGGTTTAGGCAACAATGTTCCTAGACGAGAGGCTCGGGTGGGCAGCACCCAAGGTGGCTAGTCTATGAACATCCAAGGAAATGACCTGGTCCCCGGATGCAATATAAGCTTAAAGAAGTGTCAATTCTCTACAGCTCAGGGGTTTCAATGGCGAAAAAGCCATTGAAGCCTTTGGTCACACCAACTCTCCTTTCCTTTGGGAATGTAAAAGGAGATAGCAAGGTCGGTCAAGAGACTCTGGTAATCAGTCTGATTCCCAAAACGCGAACAGGGAGGAGCTCTGATCTCTCTCCAGTTCACAATAGAGACAGACCTAGTGCTAAGAGCACTGCTGCAAGATGCGTTGAGAGTCTGCAGAAAACAAGCATCAAACGCTCGAAGAGATCTGAAAAGACCGATATCGGTTCATCCTTAATCGCTTCCCTAACAAAGGTCAAAGCCTGAAAGGCCCAAGACCATGTTGGTCCTGCCATGAGCGGGGAAACTCTCTCCACGCAGATCAGATTGTCTACGGCTGATCTGGGACTCTGAAGCGATAACGAGACGCTGCAATCGACGATGCTAGAGAACATCTCATACAGTCTAGGTGTAGTTAACCATCCCTTACCTAAAAAGATGGCACCTGTCTACAGTTCATATACAACCGATCCACAATGTGACAGTGGATGCTCTACTCGGGCTTATGCCGATAGAGTTAGAATGGTCCACAGACGCAGACGTATTCTCTCCCAGATGGGAACAAGTCCCCGAACTGCAGTCCTACCTCTTCATTACGAGTGTCGTCAAGGAAATACCTCGATATGTAGGCCCATACGAGGATCCTCTAATAAAAATGACAGACATCATGTCTCTGAAATGGATGGGATAGACTTAGGATTTCCAGTTCATCCCATCCAATCACCTGCTGAGAGTCCTCAACATGCAGAGATCCTTCCAGGGAGGAGTAGCTCTGTTGGCTCCCAGGTAGCCCAAGAACAATCTATCCTCTTTGAGGAAGAAACGGAGGCTGAGGCTGTCCCTAGTTCTGAACCCAGGACTACTTCAGAAGGTTCAGAGATTAATTGCCTTCGATTTATCACAGAGAACCTGAACCCTTCATTGAATGATTTTTTTGCCCTAGCGGTTAGGAAAAGGTTTGGGATCTCAAAAGGCAATATAGAATTCTTAGAAGAATACAAGTCTAAGTCAACTAGAAGACATTATGAGTCATCATGAAAAAAGTGGGTTGCTTTTGTAAAAGCAAAAGGACCAAAAGAGATTTCAATGAACTTCTGTATGTCCTTCTTTATCCATCTTCATAACCAAGGTTTGGCGGCCAACACAATAAATACGTGCAAGTCAGCCTTGACTAGACCTTTTCTATATGCTTTTCAAGTGTACTTGGCAAATGAGATCTTTAATAAGATCCCGAAGGCATGTGCAAGGCTTAGGCCGGCAGCACCACCAAAGTCCATCTCTTTGTCTTTGGACAAGGTCCTACATTATGCCTCATCCATGAACAATGAAGATTGTTGGCTTAAGGATCTAAACCAAAAGGTTACTTTTCTGTTCGCCATAGCCTCAGGGGCTAGAGTTAGTGAAATATTGGCCCTATCTAGAGAGGAGGGCTACATTCGGTTCCCAGAAACAGGAGAACTGAATCTCTTCCCTGATCCGACCTTTCTCGCTAAGAATGAGCTACCCACTAAAAGGTGGGGTGCCTGGAGAATCTGCCCTCTGAAGGAAGATGTCTCTCTATGTCCGGTTGTGTGTCTAAAGGTCTATCTTCATAGAACTTCAGACTTCAGGGGAGGACAGCACTTTAACCCTGGATAGGTACGCTCCTCGGACACCCCTTTAAGGGTATACTCGGTCGCGCGCGACCCCGACTCCGAAAAAAATTCAGGAAAAATTGAGTTATGCATCAATCTGTATTGTTTGACTTGCTGAAAATAATTCAAAGAATGCTAAACACTACTGAAAATATAAATGATACCCATCTACAAAATAACTATTTATTGTAATATATATTAAAAATTTAAGTATACAAAAAAAGACTTGACGTAAATATTCACAAAAAATAGAAATATACATATACACATAAATCCCTTTAGGGACACCTTCTTAGATGGCAAAGCAACTGCGTGTAATTGCTGGAAATGAGTTGGACCCATAGAAGTCAAGATCTGAAATGAGAAAAAAGGGTAACTTTTTTTGGCCAAAAAAATTTGTCCAAATTTCATGAATTTTTTGGGGTACCCAAATGAAATAGGAAGAGGCTAATTTTTTTATAGAATAAACCCATATTATCCTAGAACAGAAATACATAATAAAATGTGCACTAAGATGTAATTTACTGTTATATCAGGGGCGAAATCTAAAGGTCATTTTTTGACGGCCTAGTTTCACAATGTAAATTTCTTATGAAAATCATTGTATCTCCTATTAAATATGATATTTATGCATTGAAATATACCAAAATATCACAAATTCTATACAGAACAAGAATATATAGAGATATGCCAACTTACCTTTCGGGTATGTCAACAAAATGGCCGCAGACCGCAACAACTCTTACAGCCCGATCTACCACTAGAAATGAAGAATGGGGTTGCAAACTCCATATTATCATCAACATCTCTATTTAACTCCATTAGAAGTGTGTTGATGATTTCCATGCCGAGGGAATACTGCCTGCTGGCCATTATTGAAGATAAATTCAAAATAAATAGAAAAAAAACAAATTTGCAACAAATAAAAAAAATTCAGAAATCCACACTTTCCAACTATAAAGAACCAAACAAGTATCAACACTGTTCGACAATTTATAATTATGTAATAACTTTGCTGTTTGATCACTTACCCCTATAAAGGTATGTCAGGGTCGAGGTCGACCCCTGGGGGGGGGGGTAAAAAAACGGGGAAGGAGGGAAGTTAGACGAAAATCAGTCCTAAAGCAGACAATGGCATGTCGACTAGTCACCCCTTGCAGGTCGATCACTTCCATATTCGAGACAGCTGATGATTTATGGGAAAAAAACAGGTTTTGAAAATGCTGTAGGGGTCGCATACGACCCATCATACCTTTCCAGGGTTAAAGGAGAAACCTCTGGATCAAACTTATCCCTAAAACAACTGAGGACAAAGCTCACCTACTTTATTCGTAGAGCGGATACTGACAGTACTCCCGCAGCTCATGATCCGAGAGAGATTGTTTCATCACTGAACTTCTTTCAGCATATGGACTTTGAGCGTCTTCGTTCATACACCGGATGGAAATCATCCAGAGTGTTTTACAAACACTATGCGAAACAGGTCCATGAACTGAAGCACTATGTAGTGGCGGCAGGTAATGTATTAAAACCTGCCCCCTAATTACTATCATAAACAGTTAATTGCTTGGGACTTCAAAAGTCCTTGCTCATATACTGGATGAGAATCATCCAGAGTGTTTTACAAACACTATGCTAAGCAGGTCCATGAACTGAACCAGTATGTGATGATGTCGGGTAGAGTATTTAACCTGCCGTCTAATTTTACGATGAACACCTAATTGACTAGGACTGTCAATTAAAGGGAGAAGGGGTCATCCCTCTTAGTGTGACCTCCTTTGAATAAGTGTAACCATGGTGACACTAACTCCGTTAAAAAATCTCATGTGTGGAATTATACAGATAGCAGTAGTGCCGTGTGTACGTAGTACACAGTGTCGATAGGAGTAACCGGTACAGGAATTATGAAGAGAAATTTTATTATAAATTTTCCTCAATCTGAGAGTGGCACTCATCATTTCTTTCTTCCCAAGAAAGAAAGATAATCTCTGTATATGTTACATGTATAATTCCGTTATTAGGCTACATTCGCTTCACTTGCTAATTCACTTAGTCATTTATTGAAAATAGGTGTCTATTAGAAGGTAATTGCGTCCTAATTCGCCCGACAATTGCATAATTAAAAGTCCAGAGTATGTACTCTTGATATATTTGTATGTTCACAAACAATGGATATAAAAAACACTGATAAGTATTCGGTAATATTCACAAACTACGAGACGGTTTGTACATCCAGTGTATACTTATGTTTGTTCCTACAATATATGCTAACCTTGAGACCCCTTTTCTACTGCCTAGAATTACTCTTCCCTGTAGGGGGCATGAAGCAGTGTTATTGTGTATGATTAGTCATTTGTCTCGATTGGTCCAAATGATCATAGAAATGTTGTCCTTAGGTTAAGCCACTGATGAAAATCCACAGATACACTAATGCTCTGGTATGCTTCCATCAGGACGACATGGCTTGAGCCTAAAGAACAGATTTTGAGCAAAGCAAAAAATCTTTTTTTGGGTGAGACCGCCATGTCGTCCTGATGGACCCACCGTTCTTTTCTAAAAAAGAAAAGATCTTCACAGTATTCCTCCCGGAGGCATTGTATCTGTAGCACCACGCTCAATGCTACAAGGAATGTCCGCCATCTTGGGAATGGCGCTGTGGTGGGGGTCATTAGTAGTACGGGAACAGGGGTAAACTTGATACGGCCCCCCTTCTATTCTGCCACGTCCCCCTCGAAGCGTAAATGCTACTAGGGGTGCAGATTGTTATGTGGCATGTCAAGAATACGTCCTCTGATATTATGCGATATCCTTGAGAGAAAATTTAAGGATATTCGCTCCAAGAGTTAGAATTCTGGGACCTGAAGGTTGAATTCTCTGGGAATATCCCTGTAGTAACAAATATCCCTTAGGAAGCTGCTTTAGGAACTTCCATCGGGACGACAT
>NC_090737.1:60780193-60785193 GCF_036898095.1 Palaemon carinicauda
ATATATCTACATCTTTGGGTATATATATTTCAACCTGTAAGGGAAGAAATACATATATGATAGATCATCCATAGGTACCACTAACTATTGTGAAATTACCTGGTTGATTTCACTTAGATGTTGGATATGTTTCAACGCTGTGTACATATGTTCACACGGCACTGGTGTTATTAGTTAGATTCTACACCTATATAGAACAGTCCGAAATTCACCATAGTGATCTTCATTAAAAATGATTACACTCGAATATGCTAATACCTGTTCACCAGTCCCCTGTTAAGTCCTAAACAGTCCACTGTTCATTGCAGCACTAGATGACAGGTTTTATAACACTACCTGCCGCCACCAAAAAGTGTTTTACTTCATGCACTTGCTTCGCGTAATGTTTATAGAAAACTCTAGATGATTTCCACCCTGTATATGAGCGGAGTCTATCAAAGTCCATATGTTAAAAGAAGTTCAACGAGGAAGCAACTTTTCTAGGATCGTGACCTGCGGGTGTACTGTCAGGATCCGTTCTGCGAATAAAGTAGGTGAGTTTCCCCCTCAGTTGTTTTAGGGATAAGTTTGATCCTGAGGGTCCTCATAAGGGGTCACTTATCGAGGTAGTTTCTTGTTGCCGTTCGTTGTAGTTCCGGGACTTTTTCCAAGATGAAGGAGAATGAGTCTGCGCCCAGGGACCATTCTGTCTCTACCGGCTTTCGCCTGGAAAGAGCGTCTACCGTCACATTGCGGATCCCTTGCAGGTGAACTGCTGATAAGTGCAATATTTTCTTCCTTGCCAAGCGAAAGATGGCTAACATCACGTGATTGATGTAAGGCGATCTCGAGCCTTGTCGGATCAGACATTTCACTATTACTTCACCCTCCAAGACCAGCCTGATGTGGGCTGATCTGTGAGGGGATAGTTTCTTCAATGTTAGGAAGACTGCCATGGCTTCCAGAATGTTGTGAAAGGTCTTGAACTGGTGTGACCAGTTCCCTTGCACTTTCCTTTGATGGGAATAGCCTCCCCATCCTTCTGGTGAGGCATCTGTGTGGATGACCTCTAAAGGTTGAGGTGGTTCTAAGGGAATTTTCCTTGCCACGCTCTTGACCTTTGACCACGGCCTTAGAAGCGATTGCAGTAAGGTCGGTGTCAATCTTTGTTGATCTCTTTGAGCGTTTGATGCATATCTTCTCCAGACTCCTGACGCATCCTTTAGTTGTGCTTTTAGCCCTGGGTCTGTCACTGCTACAAACTGGAAAGAGTCCAGTACTCTTTCCTTTTGGCATCTTGAAATCTTGAATTTCAGTAGTCTCCTGACAGAACCCGCAATCTCTCTCCTCTTCTTCGGTGGAATGGAGAGGCGGTGTGACTGCAAGTTCCAATGGATTCCTAACCATTGAAACTCTTGAGCTGCAGAGAGGCGAGACTTCTTGTAGTTGATCTTGAAGCCCAGATGATCCAGGAACTGGATCACCTTCGCGTCTGCCTGCAGACAAGCTGTCTTGGATGCTGCCCACACCAGCTAGTCATCCAGGTATGCTGCTACCTGAATGCTTTCTAAGCGTAGGTGTTGGATGACTGTGTGTGCGAGTTCTGTGAATATTTGGGGCTATGTTTAGTCCAAAGGGCATGGCTGTGAAGACATAATTTGTCTTCTGTACTCTGAATCCTAGGTAGGAGGAGAGGGGGCTGCTGACTGGTAGGTGCCAATAAGTATCTGCCAGGTCTATTGAGACTGTGTACGCCCCTTTTGGTAACAGGGTCCTTATGTGTAGTAGGGTTAGCATCTGGAACTTGTTGTTCACAATGAACTTGTTGAGTAGAGACAAGTCTAGAATGACTCTGAGTTTGTCCGAGTCTTTCTTGGGAACACAAAACAGCCTTCCCTGGAATTTGATGGACTTTATTTTCCTTATTACCTTTTTGTTTAAGAGTTCTAAGGTATATTCTAAGGTGGAGTGTTGAAAGAATTGAGGAAAAGGGGGTGGAGTTTTTTTCCATTTCCATTCTTGATTAGGCTGTGTGACCAAGGATCGAAGGTCCAACGATCCCGAAAGTGGAAGAGTCTTCCTCCTACCTGGAGCATCTCATTGTTGAGATGATCCAGAGGGTTTATTACCCTGAACACGTCCTCCTCTACCCCTTGAGGGGATTTTTGAGGAGCCTCTTCTAGAGCCTCTGCCTTTGGGGTGAAAGGTAGTGGTGTGCCTCTTAAAGCCTGGATTAAAAACTGGCGATTGAGCTACCAGCTGCTGGGGCACCATTTGGAAGGTGGTTTGCAGCTGGGCAACCATTTGGGGCACTGTGGTCATGGTGACAGTAGGATGTTGTGCAGGTGGCTTCTTTGTCTTCCTGTTCTTGGGTTGGGGACCAGCGTCAGAGGATGATTTCCTCTTGGAAAACATGCCCCACTTTTGGAGAAGATTCCTATTCTCTGTGGTGGCTTTAGCAATTACCTCCTGGACTACATCTTTTGGGAAGAGGTCCTTGCCCCAGATGCATGAAGTAATCAACTTCCTGGGCTCGTGTTTGACCGTTGCATTGGCAAGCATATGCTCTCTACAGGCCCTCCTGGCCTTTACGAAGGCGTACATGTCCTTCACAAGGGTAGTCATGTGCATCTTGGCTAAGACCATGTACATGTCTGGGGTATTTGAGAGGCCTGCACACATATCCATACAGTTCTGGAGAGACAAAGAGGCAGCTAGTCTCTCTTTTGTCTCCTGTTCCCTTCTCAGAAGATGTTCCGACAAGTTTGGAAGGTTCTCGTTGAACTGTTGTCCTGATATATCTGGATCTAGTTTCAAGATTGAGAAGGTTAGATGAACCTCGTTCCATTCCTTCTCACAGGTAGGCAGGGTTAGAGACAATGGGTTTGCATTCTTCTAGTGTAGGGCAAGGCTTGCATGCGTCAACTGCTTTCCACATGCAGTTGAGAGCTTTGGCCGAAAAGGGAAAACCTCTGGAGGAAGGAGCAAGGAAGGTAGGGTGCTTCTTGCTCAAAGCTGAAACCTTCGAGTTGGTATAGTCGGCTTTCTTTAGGGTACTAGTCAAGAGAGCCTGCGCCTTGTCATGCTCAAAGATCATGACCTCCTCAGGTTCTGTCTCCTCTCGGGATGCTGGTTCATCCCGCAATCTCACGTAACATTCTGGGTAAGCCGAAATGTTAGGCCAGAATTGGAGATCCTCGAGGGGTTTGGCCCCAATCTTCTCAGAGATGCATAGCTTCTCATTCATCATGGGCATATATTTGACTTCCTTCCTCATCTCTTGTTGTTCCTTGCGGAATGATTCTGTCACCTGTTGTAGCTGCTCCATGAGCACCTCGCCCTTGGTTAACAACGGGTCCAAATGAGAAGTTGGGGCCGAAGAGGTTGATGGCACAGGTTGATATGACGTCGCCGGAAACTGAGGGTCATCCGTTATTGTTGATACGGATCCTTCATCCTCCTCGGGTAGCTAGGCCACCTCTTCTTCAGGGTTTTTTTGTAGAAGATCCTTTTCGGTGTCTGAGGACACCTACGACATCCTTTCTTGATGGATGTCCATGCCTTCAAGAGCCTTGTTGATGTCAGCCTCTATCATCAGCTGTATGATGGAAGGCTTGATATGTGCCTGAGGCACAACCGTGTCGGATTGGGCCTTAGGAAACAGAAGGCTTCTCATAGCTTCATTTGGCAGGTAAGGTCCCAGAGAGTTCTTCTGGAACCCTCTTACCCATTTCCAAAGCATTTCTCTCGCAGTATCCCTCGACTTCGTCGTCTCAAGATCACCAAAACCATTGGTCATCAAGGCCGAGCAGACGGTGCAACCCTTCAGATCCCAATACCTCAGGGTTTCAGTTGCGATGGAGCAGGGGGCATGAAACCTGCTCATCTTTTGGCCACAAAAGTCCCTACTTTTGTGGTTGCAGAACAGGACTGCACACTTCCCCTTAGCCTCCTCCTGTAAGGAAAGAAAGAGTGAAATGAGCATGGGATAATTTATCTCACTGATAAATTTTCACATGCATTAAAATAGTATAAATTACTATTATCATTATATCTTAGGAGAGTAAGCTAGAAAGGAAATAGGAAAGAGACATATCTGTGTTTCCCGTCCAGGAAATTGCTGTGACCTCCCACAATATTAATATTTTCAATTTCCTTATTAGGGAAAATACAGAGTGGAATAATTCTTGTACGTAGAGCCGGAGTCAGTGTATACTAACACTAACTCCACTACTAGTAGAATATTAATACTGAAGGGTAATCATTGGTGTTCTGATGATCTAGGATACATCAGAATGTTGAAGGAATACTTCACCTCAACATTGTCTACATGGTCTCAATAATGGACTGTGAAGGAATACACAGAGTATGTTAGAAATTCATACTACTCTATCATTATACACTGTAGTTTTCTAACTGCTGTATTGTTATACTGCAGGAATACTGGGTACTGTAATGTCTTTTACTGTAGTTTTGCCTGTATGCTGCTAGGTTAGGGTAGTACCTGACAGCACTAGCCGACGGAGAGAGAGAAAGAATGGAGAGAAGGCCTACCGTATTATTATAGTACAGTAATTAAGGTTGTAGGGACTACTCTCTCTACTGCCTTCTTTCCAGAATGAGGATTCAAATGGAAGGGGAGAGAATGCATGGATTCTAGCTTCCATCCAGCCACAATGTCTGTTGCTGGCTGTACTTCTGGTTACAGGGTTTATGGATGGCAGTCCAAGGGAGGACTGAAGAATACTCAAAGTTGTAATGGGTTTCCCACCGGCAGCCGTCAGGGCCGGCTCAACCTTTCCCGGAGCTTTGCTTCCATTAGGGAGATGGTCAAAGCGGCAACCTAACCGCCTTTGTAGTAGCCCGGCTGGTAACCCAATCAGCCCGACAAGCGGGATGATTGTAGAATACCGGCCACAGGAATCATGACGGCTTAGGGACAGAAGGGGAAGGGAAAGGGTCTTATATTTTACATAGAAAGGTGGCGGCAAGTATGCCTCCTACTTTCGGCTTTAAATCAA
>NC_090737.1:60802693-60830193 GCF_036898095.1 Palaemon carinicauda
GATAGATGTGAGAGAGGCAAGAGAGCGTGCTAGAAATAGGAATGAATGGCGAGCGATTGTGATGCAGTTCCGGTAGGCCCTGCTGCCTCCTCTGGTACTTTGGATGACCGTGGAGGTAGCAGCAGTAGGGGACTTAGCGTTATGATGCTTCACCTGTGGTGGATAACGGGGGAGGATGGGCTGTGGCACCCTAGCAGTACCAGCCGAACTTGGTTGAGTCCCTTGTTAGGCTGGGAGGAACGTAGATAGGAGAGGTAGCCATTTTTGTTTCATTTGTTTGATGTCGGCTAACCCCCAAAATTAGTGGAAGTGCCTTGGTATACGTATATATGTATTATTGTTACCATTATTATTATTATTATTATTATTATTATTATTATTTATATACATATATATATATATATATATATATATATATATATATATATATATATATATATATATATATATATATATATATATATATGATTAAAAGATACAGACAGTTCTTAATGACCAGCAGGGGCTAACCATTTTGTGATGATTGCTCGATTCATCCGACTGTTTGGAATTTATTTATCGAACGATTCAATCTTTTGGATATCAGAGAAAAATTGACTTTTTGAACCGGCAATGAAGATTGTGGGTTAATCCTCAACAAGACGTTTTGTATGATGCCAATGGCCTTTTCAACTTCTTATTGGTAGCTGGCCTTCTAACTCGTCTTCAAATGATGTAATAGATTTTAAATGTTTCGTTGATAAGTTGTTTATCAATTTTGGTTCTTTTATTATTTTCTTTTTCTTAAGCATACTCTAATTTACATCAATAACCTCTGATGCTCTGATGACAGATATTTTCTCATCCTTCATTCATTATTGGCTTAGTGGCGTCCAAAAATCGAAGATAGTCTATACCCGAACAAGCTGTCCTCCAGATAACTGGAAAAAATCATCTTACTTTTCTTCCTTCAATATGTGGTGTCGTCACGTGTTTCGAATCACTTCGTGGTCCTTCTCCAGTTTTACATTTAGGGATGGGATTACACTATGATATACAGGGGAAATTCTGATAAAAGACATTTGGAAACTCCGAAACAAATTAAAAAAGAATTTGGGAGTTAAAAACTTTAGAATCTTTGATTTGTGAAGATTAAAGTTTAGGATCAGTGTTCAAATACGTACTGTAAATTATTTTTCTCAAGTCTTCACAGAATTTCATGAAGCTTGCGATTTTATTTATTTACAACCACATTAACGTCGTTTCTTCAGGAAGGGCATCTCTTCTCAAAAGCAGACTCATTTGTGAAGCCTACTTGCTCCCTCAGAAATTAGATTTTTCATCTGAATTGATCTCGGACTTGGTTCTATTTGGAGCGGCGTCCTTCCTTATGACAAATTGTGATTTTGATGTACCTACATTTACCCTTCAATGAAACATTCTGCACTCCCATCCATGTCGTTTTTTTTTTTCTTCCACTGATGCAGCTCAATATTTCAAGGTTGCAAAGGGGTTGATGCGGACTTTTCAAAACTGGCCTTCTTTGTGTAAAGTGAATCGAGTGTATTTAGAAATACTAAGAAGTAAGATGAAAAAAAGACCTTAAACATTTTGGGAAAAGTGTGTGAAAGATGTTAGAAAAGATTTATGATATGGCAAAGGCGAAGTTAACTGGGAATTAAATGCAGAAACGTTGGTTTTACTATTGATAAATCTCCCTTAGAGATATGAATGACTTATGTTTTGGTAGTTTGTAGGTTCAATATACAGATAAAAATACATACAAACATACATACATAAATACATACATACATACATACATTGTGACGGGATGCGAACACAGCATAGCCCACACCTTGACTCACATTTATTGACAATTGTCTCATCAGCACAAACTTCTCTTTACCTTATCAATTACTGACCTTTTCGACAGAAAAGATATTCAAACTGAACAGTCTTAACACTATATTCCTTGTAACATAAACACTAACAAATAACCCCACTTATTGATATAATCCTTGAAAGTTCAAAGGTCGCTAATGAATGGCAGAAGCAAGGGACAGTTACAATGCCCTATCAGGGCATATATATATATATATATATATATATATATATATATATATATATATATATATATATATATATATATATATATATGATCAGCGGCGAATCATCTCCCTCTCCAAACCAGGATTTTAGGTAAATTTCTAAAATGCAATCTCTTGAAAGTCAAATTCTCGAACTCAATTGCTCGAAAAAAACAATTCTAGAACTCTCATTTTCTCGAATCCCATATTTCTTGATAACTGATATCTATTTTGTCGAGAAAATTAAATGGAAAAAAATTTCATATATTTCAAGGAAAAATACATCCTTTTGGGTTGACAACACAAACGTTAAAAATTTATTGTAAGTGAAGGAATGAAAAAAATACAAAGATTCTCGAACTCAATTGCTCGAAAAATCATTTCTAGAACTATCATTTTCTCGAATCCCATATTTCTCGAAAACTGATATCTATTTTGTAGAGAAAATTAAATGGAAAAATTTTCATATATTTCAAGGAAAAATATATCCTTTTGGGTTGACAAACACAAATGTTAAAAATTTATTGTAAGTGAAGGAATGAAAAAAACACAAAGAATATAATTTTATTGTATGTATAAAAATATCATCATTTTGAATGAAATACAGTATTAAAATTTAATCAATCATAATGAAATGTTGTATGCTACACTTCGTTGATCTTTTTCGACAGGCCTCTCTTCGTCTCTTTTTATTTTCTGATTTTCACTTGTTTTAGTCTCACTCATTTTCTTTCTGCTTTGTTTTTCCATACTGTATTATTTTATCTAAAAAAAATATAAATAAAGTCAATATCTTATGACGCAAAAGTGTGATTACAAATAGGTACGAAGTGTATCGTGCATTATACGTACGCCCGCTTTAAGAAAAAAAAATACACTTATGGACATTCCTTGCAAGCTAAAAAAATCGCACTATTTTCAAAGATGAATAATACATGTATTCTATAATTCACAACACTCCAAAAAAGATAAACAATACTTACTGATAACCAACCACATCACATTCAAAACGGAATAAGATAATGCAATAAATATAAATAAATCCAGTGTACGAAAAAACAATCATTGTCCTAACCTTCATGAAAACAGTCTTTCTAGCTGCAAGCAATCGTTACTTCTCTCTCTCTCTCTCTCTCTCTCTCTCTCTCTCTCTCTCTCTCTCTCTCTCTCTCTCTCTCTCTCTCTCTCTCTCTCTCTCTCTCACACACACAAGGATCTAGCAAAAAAATATGGATCCTCCACATTCTTCCCCCCTTACTTTCCTAAATCCTTCTCAAACAAACACTTCCCTGGTTTTCTTCATTACCCCGGTCATAGTCAGGAACATGCACCTTGTTTCGAGTAACTTCGCCTTAATATAATTACTCACTCATTTACCTTTTCCATACCTGATCATTCGTTATCTCATTAAGAGTTTAATTTCTTACTCCCATCCTCTAATATGTCATACACTATCCCATCTACCTCATTCTCGTCTGCTCTCACTTATTTATATTATCAGTTCATATATTTCCTCAAAACAATTTTTTTCTTTAGCAATTGAATCACACATATTACGTCCATTTCTCAATCTCGTGATGACCATAATTTTATTTACATCTTCTAACGAAAAATCCCACATCATATAAATATCATTTATCTGTATTAATAAATCTATATTACATACATATTTTTACATTTATACCTTTTTCATGCATAATATGATTCCTACCCATCCTGAAAATTTCCTTGTCCTTTATCCTCACTATAGATATTTAACCACTTCTTTTTCCTATACTAAAATAACGCCAATGGCTTATTTTGAACTTTAGCTTTTCACATAAACCTGCTTCATCCTATTCATTTTCAAGCATTTATCATCTCATTGTCATGAACATTTGCCCTATCCCCTTCACACACACAGGATGATTTACCCAGCTACACCCTGGCTGAGTTAATCCCTTCCTCCTACATAACCTTGCCATGCGAAGATCTACGCCAAACTCAGTACACTTAGTACGCTGTTCTTTGCTCATTCTGGCATAATGACCATGCTTACCAAATCACATTTCTACAATTACTTTGAAATCCAATTGCTATATGCCTAGTCATACAACACAAATGCCACTTCAACACTTTCTCTTTATTACACTCACTAATACCCAAAAAAGGGTATCTAATGCCCATCTACACTCATTCCTTTTTATTTCTTACTTCAACACAGCTATATAAGTTTCTTCAGGGAAACAAGTACCTGACCTAACTCGCTTTGCACTATCACTCTTATCTCTCCAAGTCTTATTTCCCTGTCTGAACCCATCATTTGTCATTATATTTTTTTTTTTTTTTACATTACTTGCTCTAATGATCCTATGTACTATCCTTATTAGCCAAAATAAAACAGTGTCTCTGAAACTACCAAATTATGGAACACTTTCCTCCATTCCAGTTTTTCCACTCAGTTTTGTTTTTGTCCATACACCTATCCAACTAAGAATCCTCAACTATCTCGAAATCATCATCCTATGTCAATCTCCCCCTCCTACACCTTATCTTCTCCGTCAGTTTCAAATTAACAATCTTAGACACATTCTCAGATACTTTAGCCAAGATTTCTTTATTGGCTCCTTAATCTTATTTATATCTTCCGAGCTGAAGATCTTAAACATTATACATACATACAAACCTAGTGATCAACTTATAATGGATTTTTCCCCCAAAAATATATTTTCTTATTTAAAGTTTACTTAAAGCTGTTTAATGTATAAAAAATGGGAGAGTTTCAGAAAATAAGTGTGAACTAACTTATGTACATGAATAAGGATATTATTGGATTCCTTTCTACTACTTGTTGGCACAAATACTAAAATACCAGCTGCCTACACTGACTCGGTATTGTCCTGAGAAACACAAGTTGGCTCACCTTGACTGGTTATCTCAGTGCTACTTCATATTTTGCTGAGTGAGGGCATATCATATCTTGTAATTTGATGTTATAGTTAGCAGTTCTGGTGTGTTTGTTTGACAAACAAAACAATGTTTACTGTTTTTTTAGTGTTGTAGATTAAAAGAGAAATTAACAGTTATGAGTAAAGAAAATGTCTTGAGTACTTGCAGAACTGGACATGCCAAGGTTCTATTAGAAACGTTAAGGTTATGACATCAGATAAATTTGATGTTTTGTCTGTTGATGTTTCTAATGAACCAGAAGATAAACTGAATAAATCAGAAATTCAAGTTGAGGTCCACCATCCACCTCAACAAATAGATCAAAAGGATACAAAGAAAAACACAAACGTAAAACCCAACATAACAAGACCACCTCTGAAGTAACCTACAGGTAATAATGTTAGATTAAAAACTGCTAATGGGAAGACCTCATCCAAGATGTCTTCCAGAAATAATCCATAGTTTTCTCCTCCATTTTGCAATGGAACTGTCAGGGTTTGAGGGCGAAATATGAAGAACTTAAGCTCCTAATTCATGAACATTCCCCTATAATTGTATGTCTACAGGAAAGTATGCTTGATTCTAACACACCTAGTCCTCGAGAGTATGTTAGCTATAAAACACCATATAATCAACAAGAAGGGAGCAATGGCGGAAGTCTCATGTACATTTGTCGAGATGTTCCCCAAATACCTATGTCCATACGTACAACCCTACAGGCAGTGGTTGTACAAATTGATATAGGGAGAAAATATACAATATGCTCTCTGTACTTTCCTCCAAATGATAATATTTTATATGATGATTTAGCAGAGGTCATTCAACAACTCCCTCAACCTTTTCTCTTACTGGGAGATATGAATGGTAGACATCCTTTATGGGGTGATGTTTTGGTCAACACAAGGGGCAATATTATCTCATCAATTGTGGAAAATGAGGATGTGGGACTCCTTAATACAGGAGAGCCCACGCACTTCCATGTTCAGACAGATACCTTGTCATGCATAGACCTTTCAATCGCAAGCTCTAACTGCCTTCTTGATTTTGATTGGAGGACATTAGATGATTGGCATACTAGTGATAATGCACCAATCATTATAAACACAAACAAGGGTCCGCCTTTGCAAAGATCGCCACGATGGAATCTAGACAAGGTAGACTGGGTGAAATTTTCTGAGCTAAGTGAAATCGAAGGGAGAGCAGAACAGTTTGAAAGTATTGATGATGCCATAGACCTAATGAATGGAACTCTCCATACAGCAGGAATCAATTCAATTCCCAAAATCACAGGACTATTCAAAGGACGACCAGTCCCGTGGTGGTCTTCAGAATTAACAGCCTTGCACAGAGCCACCAGAAAATCCCTGACCAGATTGTGTAGACGCCGTACGGATGAAAATTTGATATCATACAAAAAGTGTAGAGCACAGATCCGTCGTGCCAAGAAAGAAGCTAGACGCCAATCTTGTGTGGATTTTGTTTCCTCCATTAATAGTAGAACACCACCATCTTCTGTATGGAGGAAAGTAAAAAAGATTGTAGGCAAATTTACCCCGAACCCACTACCAGTGTTGAAAGTGAATGGTCAGTTTGTGACTGAAGGAAATGAAGTTAGCAATGCCCTGGCTGACCATTTTTCAAATGTATCGTGCAAGAGTGTAGCAGCTCCTGGTCACCAATACAGGAGCATTGAAGAAAAGAAAATTATAAATTTTGCAACAGGAAGGGAAGAATCGTATAATTCTCCTTTTACTGAAAGAGAACTTGATTCCACACTCGCTACTTGCAACGATATAGCTCCTGAACCCGATGGAATTCCATATGCAATGGTTAAACATGTGCAATTTAATACAAAGTTATTTATTTTAAGTATTATTAATAGAATATGGCATGATCATAGTTACCCAAGTGTTTGGGAACTATCCATTATTTTAGCCTTTTTATAACCCGGTAAGGACAAGTTTTTAGCAGCAAGCTATTGACCTATTACATTGACTTCCTGTTTATGTAAAATCATGGAGAAGATGGTCAATGCAAGGTTGATGTGGTACCTTGAAAAGAAGGGTATTCTATCACCGATTCAATATGGATTCAGAAAAATGCACTCGACAACTGATGTGTTAATAAGACTTGAGTCCTCTATTTGTGAAGCCTTTGCTTCCAAACAGCACCATGTGACAGTTTTTTTTTTTACCTTGAAAAGGCATATGATACCACATGGAGATGTGGTATACTTAAAACAATTCATGAACTAGGATTAAAAGGAGAACTACCACTATTCATTCAGTCATTTCTTTCGCATAGAGTTTTTTAAGTGAGAGTGGGGGAAACTATCAGAGAGTAAGTGTCAGGAAGAAGGAGTTCCTCAGGGGAGTGTGCTGAGTGTAACCCTGTTTCCACTAGCAATTAATGGGATATCCTCAGTCATTCCCCAAGATGTTCTCTCAACATTATTTGTAGATGATCTCTCAATATCATTTGCTGGCACTAGATTGTCGATGGTTGAGAGAAAAATCCAACTCGCTATTGACAAAATTATCCAGTGGGCTGACATGAAGGGATTTAAATTCTCGACAAGTAAAACTACCATTGTTCATTTTTGTCGTATCCAGGGAGTACATCCAGACCCGGATATATACATTAAAGGTCAACGGATACCATGTGCAAGTTAACTTAAATTTTTAGGTTTGATATTTGATTGTAGGCTTACATGGGTTTCTCACTTAAAAGCGTTAAAAGCTAAATGTCTCGAGGCTCTGAATATCTTAAAAGTATTGTCCCGTACATCATGGGGGCAGACCGCTATACTATTTTAAAATTAAACAAGGCCTTGATTTTTTCCAAAATTAGTTATGGATGTGAAAATTAATATACTCTTCAGCCACCCCAAGCCAGTTAAAAATATTAGACTCAATACATCATGCAGGTATTAGACTGTCTACAGGAGCATATAAAACTCGCCTATCCCAAGTCTCCTTGTTGATGCTGGAGAGTTACCTCTCGACCTTTACCGAATGTCTTCCATTATTCGGTATTGGTTTAGATTGCAAAGACTCCCTAACTCTTTAGCCTTTCAGACTGCAAGCCTTGTAAAACACGCATCATACATTGAGTCGCACCCAAAATTTCCTCAACCTTATGGCTTTCGGGTGAAGCGATTATTAAACATTCTGGATATAATTAGAAGTAAGGTACTTCCATTCAAGGTATCATCAACGCCTCCATGGAAATTACCAGAGATATCTTTTTGTAAATACTTTATTGGAGTTAAGAAGAGTAGGTCTCTTTTTATTGAACATGTTGAAGAACATAGAGGATCGAATTTTATGTATACTGATGGCTCCAAATCTGATGCTGGCGTTGGATTTGGAGAACATGGTAATGGTTTTAATTTTAGAGGTGCGCTTCTTCTAACAGCTTCCATATTTACTGCCAAACTGTATGGCATACTAACCGCTATTGAGAAAATAGCGTTGGAGAAGGAGGGTAATTTTACAATTTTTAGTGATGCAAGGAGTGTCCTTCAAGCTTTAGAAGTTTTTAATTCTAGCAACCCTCTAGTTTTAAAGATTTTAGAATGGCTTTTTATTATTGGACAGAGAGGTATAACAGTTAGATTTTGTTGGGTTCCAGCACACGTAGGTGTGTCTGGGGATGAGAAGGCAGATTCACTGGCAAAGAATGCTGCATCCGAGTTGCTGCCAAGAAGATATCCCATTCCGTGTAACGATTTCCTACCTAACATCAAGAAATTGCTTTGTAATAAATGGCAACAGTACTGGGATAGTCTAGATGGCAATAAAATGAGAGAAGTAACAAATATCATATCTCCTTGGAGGTATAACATGATGCCCCGAAAATGGGAGACTTCTCTTTGATGTCTCCGTATTGGTCACACTCGGTTGACACACGAGTTTCTGCTGAAGGGCCAACACCAACCCTATTGTGAAGACTGTTTAGTACCTCTAACAGTGAGGCATTTGTTGACCGAATGCCCCAATTATGATAACTTAAGGAATAGATATTTGTTTGAGGCTCGAGGTGAGGGTGGGAGGTTCATCCTTGGCAAGATTATTGGACATGATGTGTCCTACTTTGCAAGTGGCATTTTTAGATTTATTTCAGAAACAGGTCTTCTGAAAACTATCTAACTTTTATGATGACATTCAACTTTTATGGTTTTAATTGAATATTCTTTTTTTTTTCTTTTTATCTTATATAAACTAAATTATATCGGCGTCAATGACCTTAGATGTCAGGATGCCTGAAAATCATAAATCAATCAATCAATCAATCAATCACCTTATGATTTCTATTGCCTGTTCTCTCTCTATTTCTTCCTGTTTTGCCATCATCTTGAACTTAATCAAATTCTCTTCTGCTGCAATTTGTCTAATATCAGCCTCCTCATTCGTGTTTGCTTTCATTCCTTCAGCTTGTGTGTCATATGATACTTGTTTCTCTAGGAATTCTGCTTCAGCCTTCTTAAAAGGGTCACGAGCCGCTGCCATATCTCATTCATGCAACTTCCCTATGTTTATCAACTCTTTTAAGGCTAAAATTTTGATTTAGGCTTCAATAATTCTGCCACTTACATGACCACCACATGCCATTAAAATAGCGAGCCACTTACATAATCGGTCCAAAATTCCTGAACAATTGGGTTTTCCTGAAATTCCTGTACATTTAATTAGGAAATTTTTGGTATCATGAATAATTATACCATTTTAAAAAATATATGCTAATAGTACACATAATCCTATCAACACTAGACTGGTAAATCCTTTAATCAAAACATGGCCCTATAATCATAAATATATAAAACACACTCGTTCGATCCCTCATCTGGACACCAAAAACATACATTGCCAACAACTAATTACATGAATTCCCCTGCTCTCCAACCCACCTGCTTAATATCACATAATTTGATAAACAAAAGAAAATCTCTGAGCTCTTAAAATAATACACAACACCCAGACAGAAATATATATAAATAGTGAATATCTAAAGGTCTCTTTATTTTACACTCAAAACAAAATTGGGTGATTACTTTACCTTTCACGGGCACTGTCCTTAAATCAATCTCTTACTTCGGTTCTTAGTCAAGGGATATGAGCAAAGCACTGAAATTAATTATTGGTGATCGAAATATTACACTCTTTACAAAAGTAAACATATATAAAAAAATCAAAATAAAAAACTAACCCCCCCAAAAAAAATTACTCAAAATATTGAATCTGAACTAGACCTTAGAGTAAACCAAAGTGATGCTTTGAAAAAAATATATCATCACTTGTTTTACAAGAAATTAATTTATGATAATATTAAATTTTTGATAAGTATGAAAAAAGTTGGTACTTTAACACTGGAAAATATATTAAATTTACCCTTTCATATACGTAACTGTTACTCTCATATCCTTAGGCTCACATCCGGTTACCGAACGGTTAAGCAAATATAAATACACTTCACTGTTCAACATAATCTCACACAGCCAGTCAAAAAACACAATAAATTTTTGTTATATAACTGTACTCAAATATACACGGCACTTCTTTCATCTTAAAGAACAAAAATTCCCATTTTTGAACAAACACAATTCCTATTTGACAGAAAAAACTATGGACGTTGAAGAGAAAACACTATGAACGTTGAAATGGAGATACATAGTTGCTGAATAGATGCTGGTGAGACGACTGTGGGATGATAGCTCTTCTGAGGGTCAGGCTGTATCTCTTCTATCTCCTATGCATTGCTAGGATCTTATATACAGACTCATTTCACTCTGTAAACTTTTAGTGAAGCATTCTCTGAGCGTGGTGGGTATGGCTCTAACAGAATAAGGATGTCACCTTTGCAGTATGGAAGTAGGGGACTATCGTCGCTTGCGAGGTTACTCTCTCAGCCAACTCCGACCAACTCCTCTCACAAAATAAAAAAATAATAATTCCTAGTCAAGAGTCTTATTGCAACTTCCAACTACAGGGAAACACGATGTAATCCCTAGCGTGTGTGTCATACAGTATGCATTTTAACAATATTACTTAAGATTCCGAAGCTAACGTACGTGAAATAAAAATTTTATTGATTAAAATTTCATATAACCACACGGAATGAAAACATATTTAAAAAGATGAAGTCAGACTTATATAATTCCCAAACATTACTTAATCCTACATGAGTTGGACAAACTCCGTGAGGCCACGGTCGTGGCTTTACCGGTAGACCCCGTGAGGCCACAATCGTGGCTTGCTAATCCTCTGTTCAAATTCCTCACTCTCACGTCCCCACTAGGCAATTTTAGTGGCATGAATACGTCACAACAATGCTTCCTTCCCATTGGCTCACTGATTTTACGTCATAATGTAGCAACCAATGACATTATCAGCTTTTGTTTTGGTCTTGAATGTGGTTGCTTTCGGCGGCAAGTTTGCTGTTGTGTGACACGAACTTATTGGTTACATATTTTACGTAATATTTCGGATTTATATGCCAATATTTATTGATATAATGGCTTCCTCTGATTCTTGAATGTTTTGTGCGTTTTGTAATGAAGGAAAAATGTTTGGCAAAGCAGTGAACAATGGGATTTCATTCAAAAGAGTTTGTTTACAAAGACGACATCTTTGCCAAAACGTTTGTGTTGCTGTGCTGTTTGTGTTGTCTATGTGAAATTTGTATTGTGAGCGTTTATTGTAACTCAGTATCAGTTTATACATATTACATGCCAAAGTGTAAGGCGGGATAACTACTACAAAAGCAAAACCCTGCCAAAAAGTTTTCTTGTTTTTTTTTTTTCTTTGAGAGTCGTAGCCTTGTTTTGACAGCTGGATGTAAATACACGCACGTAAGTACAGGTCTCCAATGTAAACATTACTTACTGCGTACCTTTTTATTTAGTTTTAGAAGCATATTTAATTCTGTACTATTTATTTGAAGGATAGTGGTTTGATTCTCTATTATTTTACTGATTATTATCTATAATCCCACACTCTTTTAGGGAATAAAATATATTATAGGATAAGCCGAATAGTTTCACTTAAAAGTTTTGGTAACACTTTTCATGCATGGGAAACACATCACTTATGAGTACCTTTTTCAATGTAATAATTGAACAAACAGAGTAATGATTAAACACACACTAATATATGTGAGTAACACTTTGCTGTAATTATGTTTTTGTTTGTGTCTTGTACTTGTGTATGTCTTTATGAATGTCTTTATGAATGAAAATTACATTTTTTTCAGCTGGCATTTGGTGTTGCCTGTTTCAATTTTGTATGTGTGTACACACACACACACATATATATATATATATATATATATATATATATATATATATATATATATATATATATATATATATATATATATATATATATTATATATATATATATATATATATATATATATATATATATATATATATATATATATATATATATATATATATATATATATATATATATATATATATAGTATATAATAGTACTTTTTCATGAGGGCACCTTTCCAGATTATCACAACTCATCATTATGGATGATGAGAATGATAGCAGTTTTATCCAGTCAGAGACTGATGATGATGATAGCAATTATGATGGCTGTGATACTAGTGATGAAGATATTGCTACTGATGATGAAAGTGAGAATGAGGATGTATCAGTTGATGAAAGTGATGATAATCCCGATAGTGATAGAAGTGATGTAGGAGACTGGATGAAGGTATTAGACAATGAAGTTGCACCACCTCCTGTAAGATTCACAGGCCATTGTGGACCAATTCATCCCCCAAAACATGATGCCCAACCAGTAGAATACCTGAAGCTCTTTGTTACAGATAGTTTTGTTAAGAAAATTGCTGATGAAACTAATCTGTATGCAAGCCAGTGGATCCAGTCCCATACTGAGTATCTTCAACAAAAGAAAAGGTCTATGGTCAACTTATGGATCAAACAAGGTCAAACGTTTGTGAATGAAATATTTGCTTTCTTAGGAGTTATTTTGAATATGGGGCTTATCAATAAACCAACCCTGAGGTCTTACTGGGATTGTACAAATCCATACCAGGCAACACCATGGTTCTCTAACCACTTCAACAGAGAGAGGTTTGAAGTTTTACTCAAGTTTCTGCATTTTGCAGACACTTAAAAAATTTCACCACTAGATCACCCAGCATATAAATTGTATAAGATACAACCTATTGATCACTTCCAGAGAACTTTCAGAAGTCATTATTACCCTGAACGAAAAATATCCATCGATGAAAGTTTTATTGGCTTAGAGGTAAGACCCCTCATTTGCGACAGTATATGCCAAACAAGCATCATGTTAGGTTTGGGATAAAGGTTTGGTATTTATGCGAGGAAAGAACTGGCTATACTTATGCTTTTGAAGTATATAAGGGAACAGCTGGTATGCAAGTAAGTGATAAAGGGGCTACATATGACCTTGTTAGGAGGCTTCTTGAAAAAGCAGGGTTATTTCATCGTGGTCATCACCCAGGTCTTGATAATTACTTTTCTTTGCCTAAGCTATTTCAAGACCTTTGGCAAAATGGCACAACAGCAACTGGAACAGTTCGCACTAACCGTGGATGCTGTAAAGAAAAAGTTGTTATGTGTGACTTACAAGGATGGCAAGAAAACACCTGTTCTTTTATCTACTTACTCAAAAGCAGGCTATAAAACTGTGAACAGAACAGACAAACCTGACAAAATTGTTCCACCTATTGTTGATGACTGCAATCATGTCATGGGTGGTGTAGACATGAAAGACACCAAGTTGTACTCGTACCTATCTGAACAGAAGACACTGAAATGGACTAATAAGAGAAGTTTTTCACTGATTGGGACTGCTGTCCTCAACAACTATATACTATATGCAGCTAATACATCAAGAAGCCTTCCCTTAGAGGCTTAGACAGATATAAGTTCATGGTCTCCTTAGTTGAGTCACTTGTTCAGAACTATGAGCCGGTAAAAATCGTCAGGAAAAGACGCACTCCTGAACAGATACATGCAGCTTCACTCTCACCAGATAAAATAAGGAGTCCCTCCCATGTAACATTATCTTTAGAAGATGGTTATAAAATTGTAAACCTCCCAGTGGGGAAGAAAATGACCTGTATAGTAGGTTACCCTAAAAGGGTCCGGGCAGGCTACTTTTGTCCAAAATGTGATGGGTGAATTTGCCCTGAGTGCTTCATCGTTTTCCACAATAAATTGAATCACTACTCATGAATTGGAAGGGTTTTATTTACATTATCATTTGATACCTGTAACACTACTAAAAAATAAATATAAAGCCATTTCAGAGTCATTCAAAGTTAGTTTTGAAATAAAATATTGAATTTTTTTTCTAAATCTATTTCAGTTTTAGCCTTTTATGTCATCATATTGTTTGGATTTAGGATAATTTCTGATAATGTAACAGAAATTTCAAAGCAATAGCTTTCTATTGATATAAAACTTCATATACTTTAGAGCAGTTCTACTTTTCTGGAATTGAGATCAAACCCAAGTATCGAGAATTGGTGATGGCGGCAGTATTTTATGTACGTATTTACATTAGGCCAAAATTAATAAGTCCGAAGTATAAGGATTGAAAGCATGCTATAATGTACATCTCATTAATATACAAATAAAATATTGGAATAATATATTCTTCTCTAAGATATATATATATATATATATATATATATATATATATATATATATATATATATATATATATATATATATATATATATATGTGTGTGTGTGTGTGTGTGTGTGTGTGTGTATACATACATACACACATACACACACACACACACACATATATATATATATATATATATATATATATATATATATACTTATACATGTGCATTTATATATATATATAGTATATGTATATATATATATATATATATATATATTTATTTATATATACATATATATATATATACACAAATAAACATATATATATATATATATACATATATATATATATATATATATATATATATATATATATATATATGTATACATATATATATATATATATATATATATATATATATATATATATATATATTTGTATATATATATATGTATATATATATATTTATATATATATACTGTATATATATATATATATATATATATATATATATATATATATATATATATATATATATATATATATATATACAGTATATATATGTATATATATATATATATATATATATATATATATATATATATATATATATATATATATATATATATGTATATATATATATTCATATATACACATATACATACACATATATATATATATATATATATATATATATATATATATATATATATCCACATAGATTTAAAATTTTTTTTACTAGCAAGCTATCAGTTGGTTCACTTTTTAAATATAAGGGAAGTCTACTTGCTTCCGTGTGTTCCGGTGTCATATACACTTTTCAATGTGCACTCTGTAATGAGTGCTACACTGGAAGCACATCTAGACAGCTTCAGTGTAGGGTTTCGGAGCACATGGGGAGATCAGTACAAACCAATATACCTTTAAATAAGAATCCAATTTCAGCTATTTATGACCACGCATTTAAATCTGGTCATGCCATTTCTAAGGAAAATTTCAAAATTACAGATACACATAGTAGCGTCAGCCAACTGAGAATCTTGGAGTCTTCATACATTTTTAAGACAAAACCTATCTTGAATGATTGCTTAACTGTTCAGTTGCTGGTGACCCATTGATCCGTTTGTTCTGTGGGTTGCTGCTCAGGATGGGTGGTCATCGTCTCCTGCGGGTGACTAGGTATATTAGTTATTGAGTCTTTTAAATAGTTATATAGTGTAATAAGTCTTTTATATGGTTTATGTTCCTTGATTGGTTTGATTTTAGAGCTATTTGGGCATATCTTGGAAGTATATCTTCCTAACTATGTACTTAGGATTATTTCTATTAATTTCTTAATTTTACATAATGAAAATTTCAGATAGGCTGAGTATGACATAAGTTATGTCAAAAGCTACCGAATAAAGATGATTATAGCAGCATTGAATATTCTATTTCTACTGAAACTTCGATTCCCGAGAGGAACCCAACTATCCACTATATATATATATATATATATATATATATATATATATATATATATATATATATATATATATACTCACAAAGCTGGTCTACTGTAGAGTAAATACAATAGTTTATTCGAAATCTTATTTCTATTTTATGTTTTATTAATTTTTGCAATGTGATGATACTCAGCCCGTAAAATGAGCTCCTTTTATGTAGATATAAGTATTTTATGAAAATTACGCAAGACTTTTGTCTTGAATTTCATTGTATTCTTTATTAAAGTTAATATATGTAATTCACGTATTTTTTAGGAAATAACTTTTTATATCACGTATATTTGTTATGAAGTCTTACATAATATATTTGAGATAGTTATTGGATTCGTGCAATTTATGAGCAAGGTCTTAGGTAATGTTCTTTTATATTTTTTGAAGTATTGCGTAATATTTGAGAGAGAATGATCAGGGACATATGCTTTGGAAAATTCTCTACCCTATGCTTTAGAAACATCCTGAAGGTCTGGAGAGAGGATGTTATTTTATATTTTTTGAAGTATTGCGTAATGTTTGAGAGAGAATGATCAGGGACATATGCTTTGGAAAATTCTCTACCCTATGCTTTAGAAACATCCCGAAGGTCTGGAGAGAGGATGTTCTTTTATATTTTTTGAAGTATTGCGTAATGTTTGAGAGAGAATGATCAGGGACATATGCTTTGGAAAATTCTCTACCCTATGCTTTAGAAACATCCTGAAACATCTGGAGAGAGGATGTTATTCTCTTTTATTTCAGCGACAAATGGTGGGTGGAGGTAGCTTTCTGAGAGAGCCATGTAGTGTGACGTTATTACAGCCTTCGGTAGAGTAATATTTGGCAACTTTGACGCTTTGCCTCGGCCCAGGCCCCCCCCCCCCCTCCAACTACCAGACCTTGATCATGGAACCTTCTGGAATTAGCCAAATTTCATAGAAAAGGTACCACCAGGGTTAGGCTACAGATTTAGATCGAGATAGAAAAATGCAGCCAGAAGACAGACTCTTCCCCTCTCCCTCTCTCTTGCTTGCAATACAGTGAATTGTTGAATGTGTTCAGTACGTTTTAGTGTACCACCTTCTAAGTGACTCTCTGCCCCAAGGCTTAATCGTGTGTCTAAAAGATACGATGATTCTTAATTCCTAATATTCGGAAGAGAGATGGCATTGTATAAGATTTTTCTTTTTTGTAATTGGCCCTGTTGAGAGGATATATTTTGTAACGTGATCTGGTTATCTATTATTCATTAAGTGTCAAAGCTTCATATTGTATTATTCAGATTAATTTCGAGCTTTTGTATAATTTTTCATTGCATCATATCTTTTCTTGGTATGGTTTATACAGATAGCATAGTTCAGCTTAAGTTCTTATATAATTTCAGATCGTAACACTTTTGCGTTATTCTAGGTTTTGTTAGCAATTATAATTTTCCCGTGACTTATTTTTGTTATGTAAATTTATTTCAAACTGCTGGAATTTATATAGAATATATTCATTTTTGTAAAAAGTGTATTATTCCAATAGTCACTATTTACAACCAGATTCTGTTCGTAACCTGTTAAGAACCACAGTAAGTGGAGTAAATACCCAGTTTAGTTTTGAGTGTACTTAAGCGACCTTTGGTCACTCAGTGTTTTAAATAATGCTGTCTGGGAGTTATTTAATCGTCTCAGAATTCATATATTAATGTTTTAAAGTGTAATAGTTTTAATGTAAAATGAAAACAAGTGAGTTTTGAATTCAAGAGGTTGATTAACTACCCAGTCATAGTATATATAATATTTTATAGTTGGTTGACAGTCAAAAGCCATAGTATAATATATTTTTAGTGTCCAGACCAGGGAGTCATCCTCATATAATTTATTTTAGGTGCTCAGACCCTGGAACAATATCATATATTTTGCTGCCCAGGCCCGGGATCGAGTGTGTCTGTTTTAAATATTTGTGATAACAGGGCCGTGTTTTGATTAAAAATTTTTGAATAGTACACTGTTGATAGGATTCTGATGGCATAGTTTAATATCCAAGAGTTTTTTAATAACTCAATTGTTCAAGAATTGTCAGATGCTAATATAACTAAAGGTCAGTGGCTCTCTATCTTAATGACATGTGGTGGCCATGCTACAAGTGGGACGATTAAGACCTAAATCAAGTGTCTAGCCTTAGAAACGTGGACAAACATGGGAAACTTGTTGGAAAAAAATATTGTGGCAGCTCATGAACTGTTGGGGGAAACTGAGAAAGAGTTTCTAACAAATTTAATACCGGTTCACCCACAAACTGAAGGCGTGATTCGACGAATTGCAGCAGAGGAGAATTTGATCAAGTTGAAGATAATGGAAAGAGAGAAGGAAATGGAAGCGAAGCGAGAAGAAGAAGCCAATAGATTGCAGGATATGCAAGGTTAATGGAAGTGAGGGAAATGTCAAGAAAGGAGGGAAAGTAGAGAAGATAGGAAGGAAAAGAGATGGAAAAAGCGAAGTATGTGAAGCAGTTAGAACTGATGCACGCCCATGCGCAGTTGATAATGCAGACAGAGACAGAAACGACTCCTGCTAGCACGATCCCTTATTTAATGTGTCGGAAGCCCTAAGGTTAATTCCAAGGGTCACAGAAGAGTCTCCAGATAAGTTCTACGTTCATTTCAAAATGATCGCAGCGACGATGAAATGGCCAGAAGATAAATGGTCTGTGTCATTGCAGAGTCTGGTTTTGAGAAGGGCCGCTGTGCTTACTTATCCTTATATCAGAACCAGAGGATGGAACATCAAGAAGTGGAGAGGAGTATGCAGCAAGTGTATCAGATGCCCCTGAATATTATAATGAAAGGCTCGGAAGTTAGAGAAAGGACGAGAAAATGACATTCCGGGATTAGGCTTATAAAGTACGACGATGTTTTAAGATATGGGCAGAGGCTGCTATACTAAAGGAGATGGCTGGTTTAGAAGAATTGATGATACTAGATCAGTATCTACGAGGAATTCTTGAACATATTCGAACGTACTTGAGAGAGAGAGAGAGAAGTGAAGAAACTAGATAATGGCCCTTTGCTGAGTGAAGATTATAATATTATCAGTCTTCAACCATCCTCTGGCACAAAGTTTCAACTGTCGTTCTGACCAAGTGTCAAGTATCAACCGAACCTTGGAAACCAGTTCAGTAATAACTATGGGAACAAGTTCAACAGTTACAACGGAAGTAGTACTGTTACTGTCCCTAATCAGAATGCGATAGTACCACAGAAACAAACGTCGAATCGTCCTTCTTCAAGTAAAGTGAAAAATGTGCAAAAGGTTGACATTATCCATTTTCAGTGTGGAAAGAGCGGCCATATCAGTGAGAAATGTTGGTCAAAACAACCGAAAGCTGTCACCAAAGGGATTAAGGATAATTCAATTTCACACAATGGGAAGACGAAGAAGCAGTTGGGAAAGGACAGAGAGGAAAAGGAACCAACCACCGTTTACACAGTGAAGAGGACAAACACAAACACCATGGATGCCTTTAAACTATATGCACTATTTATGAAGGTATGTAATCAGCAATAGACATGAATGAGCGAACCCGGGTCAGGATATTGCGTGACACAAGTTGTAACTATAGGGTGGTGGTACCGAGAGTACGCCGAGTCGGAACAGCCTCTCACTGGGGACTCAATGATTTTGAAGGGATTCGGAGGTGAGGAGGTCACCTTTATTTGCTGTTTAAAACTGTCTTGCGAGTTGTTGACAGGTAATTTTAACTTTTCACTAAAGGATTCAATGGCTGTCAAAGGAGTAGACATCCTACTAGGTAATGAGGTTGGTAGAGCTCCATCCATGCCTTTTCCAATCGTAACGGAGAAACCTTTGAAGTATAGTTCTACAACTTTTCTTCTTCAGTGGCTGCTGAAGAAGAAAAAGAAATCGAAGGAACGTTGAACTAAGAAGATTTATTTTCCGAAGAAGCAGATTCCCTTGATAGTACGCAAGAGGAGAATTCTCAAGTAAGCCTGAGCGAAGAGGAACGACATATAAGTGGACTAGAGGACAAAGAAGAAATGGACTAGGAAGAAATGATTATTGGAGGATTTGTTCTCCAAATAAGAGGATTCATTTGATGATACGCAAGAAGAGAACTCAAGAGTAATCTCGGGCGAAGAGGAATGACAGACAAGTGGACAAGAGGGTAAAGAAAAAATGGGCCTGGAAGAAATGAATTTGGAAGATTTGTTTTTCGAAGAAGAGGAATCCCTTGATGATACGCAAGAAGAGATCTCAAGAATAAGCACGAGCGAAGAGGAACGACAGACGAGAGGACAAGAGGACAAAGAAGAAAAAGATATTGAAGGAGCACAGAACTTTCATGATTTGATTTCCGAAGAAGAGGATTCCCTTGATGATATGCAAAAAGAGAACTCAAGAGTAAGCCTGAGCAAAAAGGAGCAACAGACAAATAGAGAGGTAGACAAAGAAAAAATAGAATTGAAAAAGAATAGACAAGTGAGCAGGAAAAAGCTGATAAGATTGCAACGGATGGATGCAACGTTAACCGAGTTATTGTACCATGTGGTTGATGAGACGGAGGCACAGCAGTCTCTGATCTGTCATTATCTTTATTATTTTTTGCTTATTAGGAAGTGTAGACCCGCTTATATCCTTGGGAAGGCCGAAGGAGGAATATACTGGCAGATTTAAATTCCCACACCATTGAGAAGACAGGTGATAATGAAGATGGCCGAGAAGATAATGAAACATTTTCTGGCCTGGCGTGCATAGGGACGTGAGCCAGCTTTGCCCTACATGTTATGTTAAACGGCTGAAAAGCCCAACGAGTTCATCAAGGAAGCTCCCTTACGCCGATGGCAGTATGAGGAGAACCCTTCAGGAAAGGACCAAAGAAAATTATAGCATAAAAATGGAAGTATCAAGAGAAAACAAAAGGAGGATATGTCAAGAATTTTGGGAAAAGGATTGGCGAGATAAGGAAATATTCCCTGTGAGGCATGACAACGATGAGCCAAGGACGGACGAAAGAAAGGTTTGGTAGGAAGAACACGAACAGATAGGTTGCAGGACCTTCAGCAAAGGACCAAAGAAATTGTTGACATTAAAACGGCAGGAAAAGAGAAAATGGACGAAGGAAACGTTAAGGATTTGTGGAAAGGAATCGGGAAGTTAAGGAAATTCTCCTTAGAAGACATGAAAACAAGGCAAGGACAAGCGAAGAAAAGTCTTGGCAGGAAAGGCACAGACAAGCAGGTTATGGTAGGGTGGCAGGTGCTGATATACATATCAGAAAGAAGATTCCCTCTCACCAACTAGTTCTCAGAACCATTCAGGATTTTGAAGGAAAGCAGGGACCGGACCTACGTTATCAAGATATCAGGAAAATGGAAAAATCTGAGGAAGGCCATATCTACTTCGAAAACGATACTTAAGGCACCAGATTTCACCGAGAAATTCCTTATCCAAGTGGATGTGTTGGATAACGAGCTTGGAGCTGTTTTATTGCAAGAAGATACAGAAGGAATTCTTCATCCCGTGTGTCATGTCATCAAAGCTGAAGAAGAAGCAATGAGTCGACTCAACAGCTGGAATGGAACTGCTGCCTCTGATCACATGGACACGCACTCCCCAATCTTCAAGACCTCCATCAACACCACTCCTGAAAAAGAGCTCAACTATTCAAGATAGATCAAAGGTGATGTGAAAGTAGTAGGACATAAACAGCCACCCCTCTGACGTGATGGAGAGGGGACAAAGCTGTTGACCACCCACCACTAGCTTATGCTCCAAATAGGGACCTCTATAGCTTCTAGCTGACACTCATCGGCTGCAATTATAGTATTACCTCTCCACATTTAGGGATCCTGCATAGAAACGAACAAACGTTTTTTAGCGTCCAAAAAACTTGTAAGCAGGTCATTACTTGTGGCAACGGCCTCCATTGTCACCAACATTTTTTTTTTTTTTTTTTTTACATGGTACAGGTAAAAGCGTGTGATTTTTGCTAGACATGGGTGTTTGCTAATTGCTCTTCTAGTAAGTCAACTCTCCAAGATACGATGTTGTCAGTCTAAATCTTCCTACGTATGCCTGGTAGCTGCCAAAGGATATATGATACCTAGGTATGGTTAAGAGAGCCTCACTTTATTGTTTGGTAGCGCCAAATATCACTGGCAGTTGCTCGTTACTTATGTACCATTGCCAACCCTCAGCACAGATTTTCTCTCACATTACAATCTATGAGTTGAAGTCGCTCACTGACAGTTAGGCAACTCAGACTCTTATTTGTCGACACCTCTCCAAACAGACCTCTCCAACCTAACTCTCTACATCATCGCACCCACGGAGGCCTATGTTCACCTCCTCTCATCGTACCATGAAGTCTTCCATTCAAACCTTTGCAAACGCCTTGAATCCCAGCCAAACACGATATTAATTACTATATCACCATGATGGAACCTACAGTTTTCACTAGATTCAGGCGTCTGGCACTGATCATTTTGCAGCTGCAAAACGATCATTTGCTGAAATGGAAGAAAAGGGCCTTTGCAAAAAGGCCTCAAGCCCTTGGCTGTAGCCTTACACATCGTCCTGAAGAAGGATGGCTCCCTACGCATTTGTTGGGATTGCAGGCGTCTAAACATGCATACCTCTCCTAAACTTCTCATAGGCGACCTCCTACTTTCACAAAGTGAAAGTTTACTCCCTTTTTGACCTTTTATAAGCGTATTATAGGTGCCCATGAACCCAGAATAGTCCCAAAGAATATCATCACCACCATTTCAACGTGTTATGTATGGAATCTTAGGGAACCCTTCTGGGTATGTTACGTGGACAACACACTTGTGCTCTCATCCTCCAAAGAGTACAGTTCCATCAACTATGCATCGCGGTTCGCTGACTAAAACAGAACGGCCTTGTAGTCTGGCCCGACAAGTATACCTTTGGTGCCAATGAGGTATCATTCTAAGGGTAACACATCACATTTGAGGTAGCCCATCCCTGCCATAAGAGGATAGCAGCAATTCAGAACTTTCTCATGCCCTCGGTCATCAGAGCACTACAAGAACTCTTGGCCATGATCAACTATTATCACAGTTTTCGGTCAGCCATTACCAACACTCTTGTCCCAAGCTACGCCTCCCTCAAGGGCAAGCCAAAAGCCCTAAAATGGGGTCCCCATCCAGAAGCGGCCTACTGCAATGAAAGAATGCTCTATTAACTACTGCGCTCTTACTTTTCATGTCCCACATGCCCCTCTCCTTCTCTTCACCAAATTCAGCGACATTGTTATTAGTGCAATACTCGAGCAGGTGGTCAACGGCACGCAGCACAAATTGATCTTCTTCATCAGAAAAATCTCCAAGGCAAAATCCACCTACCCTACCTACCACTGCTAATTGCTGGCGGTACATTTGACTGAAAGTCACTTTCGGTACTTCTGAGAAGGTACACCCTTCTCTAATGCTCTTCTTCACTCAATAGTCCGATGCCTTGTCCGCTCATTAATGCGGACCTCTATCCACCGTGGCTAAGCACGATTTTACGCTTCAACATATCCCCATTAAAAGGAATCGCTTGTCCAATTCCATGTTAAGAAACTTATTCACAGCATTTCACCTTGAATTAGATTACATACACTTGTTAGTAACCAAACAAAAATATCTAGAATACCAAGCAGGCAGGACATCGAACACATCCCTTTATTTGGAAGGCATCTCCCTTGACAACTCCAACGCTACCCTGCTCTGTGACGTCTAGTCTGGTATACCTCGACCGTGCATACATGCTCACATGCGCTGAGAGGTGTTTGATTTCATTCACGCACTTTTTTATCCTTCGTACTGATATACTACATAGGTACAAAAGAAAAATTTCATTTAGCACTACATTACTAAGGATGGTAAGCATTGGGTTCATGCCTGTACTTCATGCCATGCATCAAAAGTACATCGACACATGGAATCAGGAGTGGGAACCTTTCCTCAACCTCAGCATCGTTTTGCCCACATTCATGTCGATGTAATAGGTCCCCTATCCACATCACAAGGATAATGGAACCTTTATACCGTCATTGACCGTTCCTCTCCCCATGTAAACTGCAATGTCTTCTTACTCTGGCTGTAGATAGCGAGATTTTGTATCCTTGAGCTTATTGCTTGCAACAGCGGTACCACTTTCATCCTTCAATTGTGGACACCATTAGAAATTTTCCTGGGCATCATCCTACATCATACATCCGCATACAACAGAACAGTCAATGGAATGGCTGAACATTTATTATCGCATTCTCAAACCCACTTTCATATCCCGATGCAATTACTCCAACTGCTTTAATAATTTTCCCTAGGTACTCCTAAAACTTAGTACCATTCATAGGAACGCACTAGATATCTCAGCAGCAAAAATGGTGTTGGGTGACACGTTCATCCCTGCCAATTTTTTTCCATCAACAACCTACTCTGATGATCTACAACACCTGTGTATTGTTATGGGAAATTCACTCCATGTCGTTGGACTTACAAGCCCTTAGTGAGGCAACACATACTGGCAGTATTAGACAAGGCATGGCAAGTTTTCCTACGCAACACCACTGTCATGCCAAATCAAATGTCCCTTTATATGGGCAACTTCTTTGTAATCCATAGAACAACGGCGTTCTTACTTAACATTCGTGGCAAAAAAAAAACACTAGGTCTCAATTGATCACTTTAAACCTTCGTATTCCCTGCATGATGAACCGTCTACAGTACTCCTCTTCAGAGCGTATACACTATTACTCTTCAATGTCTTTCTTTACCATGTACTGAACATGTTTCATACACATTTGTACAATGTAATTAAATTTCTTATATATATATATATATATATATATATATATATATATATATATATATATATATATATATTGCTCTCCCCTTGCACTGAAAAAAACCTATTTATGACTGTCTGTACATGAATTTTTGTGACATTTTGCTCATAATGGTTTGTATATAGACCTATGATCGGTTGAATTGAAGTTAGTTACATTCACCTTGGCTCTCAGTTACAAACTAACAGCCCTCTCACACAATATTTATGATGAATATCTATCACTAAGACTTGTGATTTTATTAATTGCAAATCTCACCTAAATGGCATCTAATTTTGAATTCTACCATTGTGAATGTATATTAACTGGGAATTCATTTATAGCAAATGCTAATGGCTGGGTAAGGCATAGAAAAAATATCAAGAGGTACTCCTACCAAATGTTATCCCCACCCCCACACACGCACACATACACAAACAAACACACACACACAAACATATATATATATATATATAAATATATATACTTATTTATATATATATATATATATATATATATATATATATATATATATATATATATATATATATATATATATATATATATACTGCATACACACAAATATATATATATATATATATATATATATATATATATATATATATATATATATATATATATATATATATACTGCACATATATATATATATATAATTATATATACAATTATATATATATATATATATATATATATATATATATATATATATATATATATATATATATATATTTCAATTAAGCCCCATATAATAATAATTTAAAGTCTGGATTCTTTTAACGATCTCGGGATCAGAGCCCCAGGCATAATCACTCAAACACTATAGTATCTGACCAGCCAAGTTTCGAATCCTGGTCCAGGATACCTGTATGACATTGACCATACCACTCAGCAACGAAGAAAGGCAAAAGTCAATGACAATTCTTCTGTACATATATCTGTCGAAATCCTGTTTTTTGTACTTAGAATTGAAATCAACCCATCTTCACCATCGTAGCTAATTGGTACGTTTATGACTTTGCATTCAAATAATGATAAATTTTGCACATTTAAACGTGTTGTTCAAATTTCAAATAAGCCATATATATTAATACATTAAAGTCTGGATTCTCTTAAGAACGCCAGGATCAGAGCCCTAGGCGAAATAAATCAAAGACTATGGTATCTGACAGGCCGGGTTTCGAACCCTGGTCCAGGATACTTTAATGACATTGACCATTCCACTCAGCCATGAAGAAAGATAAAAGTCAGTGACAATTCTTCTGTACGTATACCTGTTGAATTCAGGTAATTGGTATGTTTGTGACTTGGTATTCGATTAAAGATAAATTTTCCACATTTACACGTGTTTTTCATATGTTAAATAAGCAATATTTATTAATACATCAAGGTCTGGATTCTCTAACAAAGTTGGGATAAGAGCGCCAGGCGAAATCACTGAAAGACTACACTATCTGACCGGGCAGGTTTCGAATCCTGGTCCAGGATACCTGTATGACATTGACCATACCACTCAGCCACGAAGAAAGGTAAAAGTCAATGAAAATTCATCTGTACATATACCTCCTAAATTCAGGTTTTATGTATTTAGAATTTTCATTGACTTGTATCTTTCTTCGTTGTTGAGTGGTCTAGTCAATGTCATACAAGTATCCTGGACCAGGATTCATTGAACTAAAAATGTAAAGATCCTGTTTTAGAGATCATAATTTCCGAAAGGTTCAAACGAGTCCACCTCATTAATACTTCCTCCTTCTAATGACATTTCAGCTCCATTGCATATTCCCTCTAACTTTTTGGTATCTTGCGTGCAACATTATGTCACATATGATACATTCAATTAAAAAAACCTTAGAAGTACTATGGTTTTCTGATGATAAAAGGACATTGTCATCAGCATACTCATTTCTTCTACATAAACATACTCATCTCCATACAGGATGCAAAACCCACCTCATGTACTGTTGTCTTACTTTCCATGTGGATAGCAGCATTCAGTAACACAGAGCATAGCCTTTCCTACAAGGGGCTGTTTTCACTTTTCTTTTAGAGCATCTTCTCTGCATCATTCAATATCACGCTACCAATTACAAGTTCGCAGCCAAAAGAAATGGTGGAACATGTCCATCTTACCAACGGACACCATAGATGTCTCAGCAGCTGAAATGATATATGGCGACCGTTTGGATTTACATATAATTGCTGAATTTTTACACATGCCACTTCTTTTAGAGATCTCCATCACCTATATCACGTTGTGGGAAAATTTGCCACATGTCGTCAAACTTTCATGTTACATTAAACTAGCACATACCAAAAACCCAGCACACTGCAACAATCGTAACTCTGGTCCCGACACCACTAACCCGCTCCCATGTATGGTCCCCTTCCTTGTCATATGCTGTATTCTGGAAGGTATCATCCTTAATGTTTGCTGTATGGAGGATTACAGTAGATCGCCACTGACCTCCTTAAATCTGTTCATCTCTAGGCAGTACGTCCTCCTTCAAATGTATATCTG
>NC_090737.1:60835193-60840193 GCF_036898095.1 Palaemon carinicauda
CATCTAATAACTCAATCATACTTATAAAGATACATAAAAAAATCATCAGAAATTTTTTCATAAAATAAGGGGTATAAACACATGGTATCTTTCACCTTCAACTATCCCAAAGTTCGTGTATTTTATTGCCATAAATCATCAGAGCATCATGATCTTTTCATAATAAAGAAACATATTCACTAATTAATAATGTTATTTTGTGAATATGAATCTTATTTGCACCTTTTCTGCATTTATTTTCATATCAAGGACATCAATTCTCAAATATATTGCCTGGGAAAAAAAGGTGAATCATAAAACTCAAGTGACATGATACTAACATCTCAACGTTAAAGATATTCTTTTAAAAGAAATCATTCGCAGACTTTTTCAATTGAAACCCTCTGTAAGTCCTTTCATTCAGGAATTCATCTACTACACAGCCATAAATATCCTTTTGTGTTTCCACACTTACTCTTTTAACTTCACAATGAAAGGGTGCAATGGATATAACTCTACATATGTATTTACTGTATACTATTTTCTGTGTAATTATTATGGGACTATAAATAATCCTTGAAACATTCAGCGTCTTTAAGTTCATTATTGATGCACATTTTACATTGTTAATTTCTTTAATTTTTCCTCTCTTCAATTTATCAGTTTTGTTCAGTGTGACTGTAGCACATAGCTCAACTTTTATATCATAAATTGATTTGATATTTACCCTCTCTTCATAATTATTCAAGTTAACTTAATCAACATTCAAGTCATAATCAAAATCATTATTTACATGTATGTTTATCATTGTTACACGTGTTACGGAAAATATTGCTCAATACATTGCATATAAAAATGCAATGATATTTCTTTTGCTCCATTGACATCATCAATCTTATGATTGAGTCAGTACACTTGTAAATCATCAATCACCTATGAATTTCTAGTCACCAACTTTCACCCTTACCCATAAATGTATAAAAAAAATATCTCATTTTATCTTCCTTTGTATTTCAATATAGAAAAGAAAAATTTTCATTTCACCTTCCTTTGGATTTCAATGTGGAAAACAAAAATATACCATTTCACATTCTTTTGTATTCTATACTGTATGTGGTCCATTAATTACTTGGAGATATTTATCATTTGGACCATCGTTGTTATTCAGGGAAATCCTACATTTTTATGGTCTCGGATAACACATTCTACATAATAAAAATATTCTTTCATTTCTTACCCTCAGTATTTGTATGTGCGCCTTGAGATTTTCATGTCAGTTCACAAGGAATTTAGTAGTCCTTCTTAAATCAATCTAACCGAGATCTGATGTTTGTAATATACCAAGTTATTTCAGATTGAATTCGTCATCTTTGAGATGACTAAAATCAGTCTTCTATATTGGTCTATTTATAGTTTGCAGGACATCATCAACCAATTTTTATTTATTTTATATGGCCTTTTATTACTCTTTTCGAATTTGACTTACCATGGTTTATTTCACCGATCTTTCCTTAAGAAAAATATTGCAAAATTTTCATTAATCACTAGTATAATCAGGTGCATTGTCCGTGAGATATATCTTGAAACATGAACGTCTAGTTATTTATCCTGGTCTCAAATTATTCTGTTACAGACTCATCAGCCCTTTCTTTGTCAAATCAAATTCAATGCAGAACAGTATTTTTTTTTTTTATCCTATGTAAAATTTTGGGAGCAATGTCCATGGTAGTCGAATGGTACCACCGCTATGGAATTGAAAAATGCAATATCACTTTCTAACGGAATTCTTACCTTTACATGACCTTTATGCATCTTATGTGTAAGCTTTAATATTTCAATTTTAAAAATCTTTTTAGGTAAAAAAATTATTCATCATTAAATGCAGTCTTTGGTTAATGGATGTCCTACTAACTTGAGCATGAGTTATTGTTAGTACTTTGTTAGAATATCAGTAATTATCTAGTCGTGAACAAGTATTTTCTCCTTAATCATTCTTATATATTTCTGTTCTATGATTCTTATTTTGGGAGTGAGTCACCTATCACATTTCTAACCCTAGGTTTTTCTTGTTTTATTTAATTCTTCCTAAATGTGAGTCTCTTACATGACAACTTAAACAAAATATTTGTAGTCATAATCTAACATCCTGTCTTTTTAAATAATTCTTCTTCTATCATCTTAAACGTACCAATGATGTATATAAATTCTGGACACACTTCCAGTATACTAAGGATCTTAAGATTCCTTTTATTCAATCTTGAACAATAGTCCATCTTTGACAATAAAATGAAAATATTCTTCTTAATTAGTAAGTACTTTTGCTTTATATCCTATTATAAATACATGAAATTCTTTAGATTGTTAATTGTATAATCCATCGTACTTTTTTTTTTTTTTTTTTTTTTTTTTTTAAGACTGCTCTCATAAGTTACTACCCTCCTTCGGGTTTCACCCTCATAATGAGACAATTCCTTTTTTAATTATGAGGCATCGCATATTGTTTTTATAACTCGCTGGTAATAGATCGTGTGAAATTGGTATAGGATAAAAAAAAAAGAAAAAAAAATATTCTTTGGCGTAGCCTTCTATTTCTTTTGCATACTACATCTTTCTAGGTTAACTTTATTTTAAGGCTTGACTACAATAGCTAGTGCTGCTAAATTATTCCCTAACATCATCTCATTCCAAAAAAAAAATAAATTTTTCAAATCTTAGTGGAGCAGGATTTCCACTTTAACCCTTATTTCTCTACATATGTTGAATCTTTCTACACTGTTTACGTACCCTATTCAATTCTAGGGATGGGCCAAGCATTAATCTTGATCTTTATCCCACTATTCTCCCTCTTTCTAGACTAGTTATATTGTTTTAAATGCCTCACTATATTTTTACGAAACTTAGTAACATCAGTCTATAGGCTTCATCATTCTTTGTCTCCTAAATTCTAGATCATGATTCTGTTAATAGTTAGAGGAGCTAAGATGATCCCGTCGACTTCACTCTAAATTCTAACTTTTTTTCAAAAATGCTATTGGCCGTGAATGGCTGGTATTCTTTGACCATAGTACTTATAATATTAACTGTGTATCTGTGCTCCTCAATAACTGAGCCAAAACATCATTTATTATTGTGATAAACATTTCATCTATATTCTGCATGTTAATTCTACTTATGGTGACCTATACTAGTCTAAAATTTCTATCCTCATTTGGAATTATATCTCCAGAGGTTTATAAGGAGAATGATTTATTTTTAACACTCACCGTGTTCATTATGGAGCGTTGGCTGATAGGTAATATCTTATAATTTGCACCGATATATAAAATGTTTTGGCAAGTTTTGGCGCTTAGGTTCCTATTCCTTTCAGTTTCAACTCTTTTATTTTGTCTAGCCTATCGCCTGAAATGGCTATTGTTTACTTATTTCTCATCTATCCCTATATCTATGCTCCTTTTGGTAAATTATGTCCCCTTCTGATTACGTGAGTATGATACGCTACTCCTTTATTTTGGAAGTCATTACCCTCCATTCAGACGAGTTATTTTATTCGGAGTAGTATTAATTAATTAGCGTGAATTCATTTCACTTTATCTGAACTACATAATTGTGTCTTTTCACAGACTCTAGTATCCTGTATTAGTGACCCCATCTTTTTAATATATATATATATATATATATATATATATATATATATATATATATATATATATATATATATATATATATATATGTATATATATATATATATATATATATATATATATATACATATATACTGTATATATATATATATATATATATATATATATATATATATATATATATATATATATATATGTGTGTGTGTGTATATATATATATATATATATATATATATATATATATATATATATATATATATATATATATATATATATATATATATATATATATATATATATATATATTTATTTCTGTTTTAGGCATCAATATATCTTTTTTAGCTAAAATATAGCTTTTTATATTCCAGTACTGATCAGACTTTATATTTGCTTAATAGCAGCATAGCTCGATTATTATCAATATGCCTATAGCTTCATTTTTAAAATATCCGTGGCTAATAGCAATTTTTTTTTTTCTTTCAAATATTATGCCTATAGCATCATTTATATTTCTTCTGCCTATTACAGCATAATTCTTTAATACTCATTAGCCTATAGCTCCATTTATCTATGACAATAATTTCTTGGAATTCTCTTTTATTTGATGATATTCCACACTATTCACTTTATTATCTGTCAACATTCTATCCTTATGGTGCCTATCATATATTCACCATTAGTATACTTATTCTTTGCTACTCTCCCTGTTTCTAGAATTCCTAATTTCTCCCTATCGTTTTATTTTATTTCCATTCCCTTTTCCTAGTCTGGAGTCTGGTTCTTCGGTCACATTTGTCTCCTATAAAGTGGCCAGTTTATAAAAGACTTGTCTTTGACAAGTAGAATCATACATACTGACAATCTTATTATAACCCTACACTTTTCACAAATAAAATTCATTCCTCAAATTTTATCATCTTCGAAAGATATCTTAAATCTCTAACGGGAAATGTTACTTAAAAATAAAATCTTCATTCATCATCTGACACATTTTATCTAATAATTCTCTGTATAACCTTACGGCTCATATTTCTATTTTTACTTATTTGCAATTAAATTCTTCAAAATCGCTTATTTTCAGGTTTAAAATTTGGAAGCAGGTATCTTTAAATGATGTATCACTGTACTGCATCCCAGTATATCAACTCTATTTGCCAGAGGCTTTGTTAGAAAAAAAATACTCACTTACAACGTGAATGCACCTCCGCTACATATGCCTATCTCTCCTATATAATATTTTCCCTGTCTTTCTTTTCTTCCGGCCAACTATTTTTTAATTTTTTCTTTTGCACTTTTTGGGATATTTGAGTTCATCTTTCTTTGTGCCGAAGGGGCATTCTGAGAAGTGTCTTCTCTTACCTCATGATGGGGTTCTTTATT
>NC_090737.1:60860193-60865193 GCF_036898095.1 Palaemon carinicauda
TATTCGCTGCTAATATTATACCCTCCGTTCTGGGAGTCTAACAGAGGCTCTTCACATCTCCAACTGATTACGTTGGAGAGAGAGAGAGAGAGAGAGAGAGAGAGAGAGAGAGAGAGAGAGAGAGAGAGAGAGAGAGAGAGAAATTCCTTTATAATACAACGTAATCAAACCTTTATATTCCATTCAGGTATTTTAGTTGCCCCACGTTTCTTTTTCATACTATAATACGCTCTTTCGGTTTTTATGAAATGAATTAATGGATCTTAATTTACAAGTGTAGTCTAATTCGAGATAAAAATAAATAATATTATGGTAAAAGCAAAATTATCGTAATAAAATATTCTTAATAATATGGAAAAGAGCAGTTATTGAATTAAAATACGACAAGGAACTGAAAACTGGAAAATATCATTCAGTTGGCAGAAGAAGTGAAATACTAAAATATTAAAACTTATTGTAATTTATTTAATTTTCATAGCGAGCAAGAAAGTTTAAGTATTTTTATAATATCATAATTGATTCATATCTTCATTACTGACCGTGTCTCTTGTCCTGCCACTGATGATCCAATTTGATATTTGATTATGCTTTATTCAGATATTGATCTTTAGTTATATTCCATTGCACCAATATCATAAATAACAATGCAAGAAGACGAAGCCAGAAAGCGAATTCGTAACATAAGCTATTTCCTTTTGAATTTAATTTTGACAATCGATATCTGACACATACGTTGCCTGGGATCTTATTCTTGCTACTAGTGAGCTCTCTTTTTTTTATATTTGGGAGAAAACCTGTCTGGTCTTCATTGTGATAAGAAATATAATTTGGCGACTCCTATCGCACATATATATATATTTTTTTTTTCTCCGAACAGTTATGGGAAGGGTCACAGAAAATAATTTGGAACATGACCAAATCTTTACTAGGGGGAGGGGGAGGAGCAGTTTCTTTTAATGGTAGAACATAACACTTCATATCATTCATATAATAGACTTTTCATATGTGACATATTAAAATATGGGTCTTTCCGAAATTAGTTTCGAGTGCATGATTATAAATTACTAACATCAATGTATTGAACTTCAAGATTTTAAGTATCTTTCAGATACTAATAACTGTATATTGTACAAAACACCAAGTTACATTTGAGAAGATTAACATGAAAAGAAAGGAATTAGTTATTTTTGAAGACTTCAATCCTTGGATGGATTGCGCATCAAATCTTGAAGCTTGAGCATATAGTGGGTTATTGGAATCATATCAATTAGTGAGCAATATTGACTGTGCCACTACTTTGACTGGAAAGTAGTTGGACCTAGTTTTAAGTGATAGAATGAATAACATTCTATCTGGTAAAAAGGTAGAATAGAAGTGCGCTATCTCTTCAGTGATCAAACTTATTACGTTTAGTCTACCTCTTTAAAAATTTAGGCATAAATTAAACTTCTCCACTTTGAAAATTCTAGAGAAAAGAGGGAAAAGACGTAAAAAAATAAACCATTCATAATTCAATGCATAGTTAACCGGTTTCATGAGGAGCATTGCTAATAAGGAAAACAAGGAGTAACTGAAGAAAAAATACATTTGGAAGCGCACATTCCAATGTAATAAAAAAAAATTAATAGCCAATTAAATTGAATGCTCTGTGATGATATTTCTACATGACCTCTTCATGGTTGTGATCTATGATGAGTATAAGGAATTGTGTAATAAAAAAGGGTACATTTTCGAGAAAAAAAAAAAAACGTTCTCTTTTAATGAAGTAGGGAAACGTCTACTTAAATATATAATAAATAAAAGGAACATATGAAAACTAAATAAAAAAAGTTTTCCTTCGAATAAAAAAAGAACAAGAGCAATGAAAAATGTGCTCTTTCGAATAAAAACGAGTTATTGGTATTGAGAAAAATACTCGTTCGAATAGTAAGAAATGACAATAAAGTGTTCCTTAAAAATGAATAAATAAATAAGAAATTATCAAAAGAAGTCTACCATAGAGTAAAACATTCTCTGATATTTAGAAGTGATTGCCCGCTTGATAAGAAAGATATACAAATAACCAGAATAAAAAAAGACCCCTCGCATATTTAGAAGAAGCGGGTATGCAAAAGTGTTCCTTCGAATAAAACTAGAATTACTTGATGGAATGAAATTAAAGTAAAAGAATAACACCGATATTGAAAGTGCTCCTCCGCATATCAGAATGAGAGGGGTATTTGAAAAGAAAAATAAATCGTTCATTGAAATAGAAAAGGATAGTATGAAAAGCACTCCTTCAGGTAAAATAAGAAAGAAAAGAAAGCAAGGCATAGAAAACTAAAAGGGAAAGAAATCACCCCCTCAAAAGAAAGTAAAAATGGAACAAATTTGTTAGAAAAGAAAGTGCACCATCAAGAAAAAAAAGAATCAGGTATTAAGGGGTGTCCAACGAATAAAAGAAACTCCCGGGTATTAACAAACCTAAATTTTTCCAATAAAATAAATACTTATGATTATCTATTTTAATAAGATAAACACACATGTTTAAAAATAGCAATACTTCTAGTCACCGGAAAGGGAAATGAAAAATACATTTGTGAAAGAATTTGAGAGCAAATAGGTTTATAGAATAAATCTCAGGAAATAGCCACAACTAATCTAACGTTACACAAATCAACCAAACCCCGCCCAATATATATATATATATATATATATATATATATATATATATATATATATATATATATATATATATATGTGTGTGTGTATATATAGATATACAGATATATATATATATATATATATATATATATATATATATATATATATATATATACACACACACACACACACATATATATATATATATATATATATATATATATATATATATATATATATATACATATATACATATATATATAAATATATATATATATATATATATATATATATATATATATATATATATATATATATATATATGTATATATATGTATATATATATATATATATATATATATATATATATATATATATATATATATCTATCTATCTATCTATCTATATATATATATATATATATATATATATATATATATATATATATATATATATATATATATATATATATATATATATATAAGGGTTTCTTAATTGAATACTTATACTCGCTTTGACAGCTCTCAAGATTTTGATTCTCATTTTAAATCCTACTTCATTTATACCGAAAATAGACACAGTAGGTATAAATGACATCAAACATTTGAACCAGAGAGTATGACGTTAATAGGAAACATAAGAAATGATACTTTTTCTTTTTTAATGAAACACATTTCTAAATACTATGGATAGTAACCTTTTTATGTCTTTCCAATAATGTTGTTCTCTCTCGCTTGATTCACGAAGGCATACCAAAAGAAAGTATTCAGACATCTTGGAGAATGGAAAGAAATATGCACCTAAATATAATTTGAAAAAGAAAAAAGAATTTTTTCTGTTTTGACACGTTAGTAACAAATTTATGACGTAAATGTGTCTTATTAAATATTTATTTTTATGCAATGGTAAACATGCATATCAGACCCTGTATTATTGATGCACATAACAGTTCTACATTTTTTATACGCTTCTAAAATCACACGGGGTTCAGTGTATTTTCAGTAACTCAAACCTGCAAAATTACCGATAACAATTAATCGCACTTTTACCGTAAAATAAATTACTATAGTCTCTTTATCACTGCATATTTAATTCAAATCCGATGATTATAAAACTTCTACACACATGAGGGTTAATCACAAGTTTTCAGCACTGCATTGAGGTCAAATGTATTTTCGAGCAAAATCAAGATGCCATCTAAATAAGATTTGTTTTGGAAAAGATACTGTAGTCTCATTTGTCAGATATTTCAGGATGGAGAACATAACAGGCATTCAATTATAATATTACGAAATTTATTTTCTACTCAAAGCTCTCAAAAAGATTTCAGTTTCCAAAGAATATTCAATTACTATTGAAGGCAGATTATACGTTTTTCATATTAATTTCTACATAAATATGGTCATTAATTTGACAATAATCTAAGATTATTTGACAAAATAATCTGTCCTTACTTCCCCATCCTCCTTCTGAGATGATCGAGGTTTTCAAAGTTTAAATCGTTTTAGATGACCAATATTTGGAAACACCGATGTCTAGACGCTCCTTTTCTATTCTAACTCAAACTGTTTGGTCAAGCATATAAGAGGAGAAGGTGGGAAGTGTCGGCATAATTATGAGGCATATTAGGAATGGAACATTGCTGACGTCATCACCCACTTTTTCTCTACTTTTCTATAAAATTATCTAAATTAACAGCTATAGACTTGTCCGTTAATACTTTGTTTTCATTAAATCGTGAATATATTGTCAAATTCTTTATTGGTATAGTTAAATATATGTTTGCTTGGAAAATGATTATTATATATTTGATGCCAATCGGAAATATACTCATATGTGTGAATTAAGTATATATGGATTAGTGCTTCTCAACAATGCTCCCAGCAGACTGTTTCATGATGTTTAAATATGTTACAAAAAGCATTAGAGTAACTTTTAAAACCTACTTGAAAGTTGTAATGACCCTTCGTTTAAAAGTGCATTGCTATTTTATTATAGATTTTCGTTTTTTGGAACACTAATCAATTAACTTCAAACCTACTCTCTTACTAGCATGATTGAAAAGGGTAATATTCTCATTCAGAAAATAATAGATTTCATTTTAAATTGTGTTGGCTTTCCCAAATACCCGACAAAAGATTTTCCTTTTTGAGTAAATTTAGGTTTCTTTGAGCGTTGTCTGTCAACATATGAATCCAATATTCCGTTATCAATATACTTTTTTGAATCTCATTGCTTTCCTCGTTTAGAATCTCATTATTTATATATTTTTAAGCAGGAAAATATGAATGATCTAACGCAGAGGTTCATTGGTTACCGATAAAATATTAATACTAGGTTGAAATCTTTTAGGCTTT
>NC_090737.1:60870193-60927693 GCF_036898095.1 Palaemon carinicauda
AACCTAACCTAGGCGAAGTAGTATACTTTAAGACAATTCCCCGTTTACTCTCGTGTATCATTTTATCTACTCATGTGGAGATATATATTTCCTAGAGTTTTATTTAAACTGGTACATGTCTCCAGTGGAGTTTTAAGAGTAATCTCTCCTGCCCTCTGAGCGTAGTCTTACGCTACAACCCTAGTTGGTCTTGCCTTCGAGTTGACACTTAGGTTTGACTAGACTAGTGTTTTCTGTCTCTTCCCTTGGCCAGGGATAGCAGGCTTTGGGTTTAGGTCAGAACCTCAAAGTATTTGGTCTTTTCCGGCAGCCGGCCGGCAGGGGGGATAGTCATTCCCCTGCCGGCTAGGCTGCCGGCATAGGAGACTAGCCCTCCCTAAGCCGCACTTGAAGTGGTTGGGGATACCACCTTCTCCCTGCAATCTAGAAGACCAGTCCTGTGCTCACAGACCCTAGGCTGTAGAATAGAAATTTTTCTGCCACCTAGGATGGCGCCGCCACTTGAACTCTGTATCTCCCTTGTTGAGAGGAGGCGGCACTGTCGCTGTCCCCTTAACCGTATTTGCAGACCCTAGGCTGGAGAATAGATATTCTCCTTCCGCCTAGGATGGCGCCGATACTGAAACAGAGTTTCTTAAAGGTGTGGTAGGACCGGCAACCTTTCCGGCTCCATCCACACCTCATACAGAACCCGTTTCCCTCCCCCCTCTGTCCTTTAGCTATGGCCTTGCTATCGCAACTCTTTATATTTAGGCCGTCGTCCTACAATTCCACCGATTGCCGGTGGGTTGTGGGGTCGGCCGGACTCCTACTTAACAGCTGTTGTCTGACTGCCAGCGGCTATGCCATCTGGCGGTGGCTATGACGGCCATGATAGCTGCTGGCGGCCAGGCCGGCTACCGACGGCTAGGACAACTGCCGACAGCCATGATGGCTCCCGACGGCTATGCCGGCTAGTGGCGGCCATGTCGACTGCCGGCTGCCATGTTGGCTGGTGGTGACCATGACAACTGCAGACGGCTATGACAACTGCCGGTAGCCATGTCAGCTTCCTGCGGCTGGCGGCTGCCGGAAGCCATAATGGCTGTTGGAGGAAAGTCGCTTCTGTCACCAAGGTTCTTCAGTCCTCCCTTGGAATGCCGGCCACAAGTGCTGTTGCCGGGTATACCGCCGGCCGGGCCGGCACAGACAAGTGCTGACTCAGGCAGCGGTATGCCGACTTTACTAGTGCTGCCGGGTGTTAGCCTGCCGGCCTTGTGCCGGCTGGACTTTGCCGGCAATAGTACTGGCGGTTGGATGGAAGCCTGAATGATGCATGCTCCCCTTCCATTTGAACCTTCTTTCTGCGGAGAGGCAGTAAATTAGATATTTACATCCTTATTTGTGTATACATACACAATAATAAGGCAGTCCTTCACTCCATGCTTTCTCTCTCTCTTTCAGCTAGCATGCTGGCTGGGCTGTGCCGGCAGGGACTAGCTATGCCGGCCATATGCTGGTTGGAGTACAGTGTATGTTTATACAGTAGTCAGTATATTTACAGTATAGTATATACTGCAGATAAAAAACTATTGTATATATTATACAAGTAGTGATTTTCCAATACATCTTGGGTATCCTTGCCCAGGTGTTTGCAGAGACCAATCCTATATTGAAAGAATATAATTTCTTCAATATTCTGATTAGAAATCAGTTTATATTTTACCTTTCAATTTTAAATAAATTAAAGGGCTGGTGGTAGTACACATTCTATCCTTAAAGGTTAGAACCCTTATGTTTGAGCTTCCCTGATCAGGAAACTCTGGGGTTTTAATACTGAAAGGGAAGGCCACAGCAAATGGGCTGGGTAGAATACGCAAATATATGACTTTTATATTTCCTAGTCCAGTCGGCGTCATGCCAGCTGGACCGTTCCGCAAGATGCTAGCCATACCGGCAGCACACCGGCTGAACTACAATATATAATTATACAGTTGTACGTATTTTGCAATATAGTATATACTGCAAACAGAAAACTATAGTATGATTATACAGTAGTAATTTCTAACATTTCTTGGGTACCCTTGTGCAGGCTTCTGCTGAAACCGATCCTATGTTGAAAGATTACAATTCCTTCAATACTCTGATTAGAAACCAGTTATTTTTACCCCACAGTATTAAATAATTAGAAGGGGCAGTAACAATGTATACTTTTTCTACCCCTAAGGGTTAGAACCTTTTCGTTCGAGTTGCCTTGATAAAGGAAACTCTTTATAGTTAATACTGAGGGGAGGTAACAGCAATTGCTTGCAAGGGATACACAAGTATGTGTCTCCCACTATAACTTTGTAGCTTACTATCCTTTAATAGTTAAAAAATGACTATTAAATAATGCTTATCAGGTGAGATAATCAATTGTATACTCATTCTGCTTTCCTTTCTTAACAGGAGGAACCCCAGTTGAAATGTGTTGCAGTCTTCTACAATATTAAGAATAAGTACTTTTATGGTCATAATACATGCAGCTTTCATGGCCCCTGCAATATTTCAGAATCCCTACATTATAGGGAGCCCCAGGTCTGCAATATCTGTCGGACGTTAGTGTCCGAAGGTTTTGATGATCCCAAGCCAATAGAATCTAGGGATGCAGCTCGTAAGAAACTACGCAATTGGGTAAGAGGGTTCCAGAAGATCTCTCCGGGACCATACCTACCTAACGATAGGATGCGTAGCTTACTATTCCCGAAAGCCAGTAGGGAAATAGTGGTGCCTAGGCACGATTCGCACCTCCCTGCGTTCAGATAGATTTTGGGACGGTTGGGCAGGAAGCCACCCCGGGAAGAAGTTGACAATGTCACGTCGGCACTGCCTCCGTCTGTGCCGGCTCTGGAGCCGCCAACCTCGACATCTTCACCTTCTACCCCTCTATTAGATAAAATGGGCCAATTACTGGCCCATATTAAAGGTCTAATGGAAAAATTTCGCAAACAAGGCGAAAAGGAGGAAGCTAAACTCAAGATAGAGCTCTGTGAAGCTCCACTTGTCCCCCCGCCAAGGGTCATACAACCGACCCAGAGACCAAGACCTTCCGACATGCTCCAAAACCAATTCCTGGAGGTATGTGGAGCTTATGCCGATTTTAGACGGCAAACTCTACATCTCGGAGAAGATGGGAGCTGTTTCTTTAGACGAAATCCAGTTTTGGCTAAGCTTTAATGCTTTCCCTAATTGCTTCATTTGACTGAAGCATGATCCAACGTCAAAAAAAGGAACGGAACCGAAGGAAATCATGATTCTCGACCACGATAAGGCACAGGCTACCTTGCCAAGTAGCCTGAGAAAGGCAGGTTACCCGGTGTCGAAAGTGTTTGCACTAAGTAACAGACACCCTACCCTTATTGCTCCTGCTTCTATAACATTCCCCTTTACGGGAAAGGCATTTAAATCTGTTGCCAAGGCAGTGGAGGCAGGCAAACCATGTCCTGCACTCGAGGAGTGCAAGCCTCTGCCACTATCCTTACCCATGCAGGAGAAGGATTGGAAGGAGGTCCAATTAACCTTTTCAGTTGGGAAACTAGACGTGAACGTCGCTGGACAACAGTTTAGCGAGAATATCCCTAAACTTTCTGAGTTTCTTTTGTGCAAGGAACAAAAGACAAAGGAGAGACTTGAAGCCTCCCTATCCCTAGAGAACTGCATAGAGTTGTATTCAGTCCATCAAAGTACCCCAGACATGCTCATGGTCTTGGCAAAAATGCATATGGCCATCTTAGTAAAAGACCTATATGCCTTTATGAAAGCTAGGAGAGCCTGTAGGGATCTTGTGTTCACTGCCGCAACAGTGAAACATGAAACCAGGAAGCTGATATCTTCCAACATCTGGGGTAGAGACCTCTTTCCAAATGAGGTAGTCAAAGAGGTTATTGAGAAAGCCACCCCAGAGAATACGGGACTTCTCCAGAAGTGGGGCATCTCCTCAAAGAGAAAGTCTTCTGCGGATGAGGGTCCCTAACCTAAAAGGAAGACAGAAAAGTCTGTAAATTTTCCTCGGTCTGTTCAACAATATCCCACAGTGTCTATGACCCCGGTGCAGCAGGCAGGTGGTCGAAGAGGTAAACCTTCTGATCAGTCGTAGCAAAGAGACACTTCTGGTGGGAGGGAGGCTCCTTCAGGATCACGGGACCTTCGATCCTTGGGTCCAAGGCCTAATCAAGATGGGACTGGGATGGGAAATAGACATGCCTCCACCATCATTTCCCCAGCTCTCCCTACGCTCCAACCCCGTTCTAGAAGAGTATACCTTAGAACTCTAGACCATACAGGTGGTAAGGAAAGTAAAGTCCATCGAATTCCAGGGAAGGCTGTTCGGTGTTCACAAGAAGGACTTAAGAAAACTGAGTCATTCTGGACTTGTTGCCACTCAACACATTCAAATAAAAAAGCAAGTTCAGAATGTTAATCCTTCTGAGCATAAGGGCCCTTTTTCAAAAAGGGGTGTTCACAGTCTTGATAGACTTAAAAGGTGCCTATTGGCAAGTTCCAGTCAGTCGCCCCCTCTCGTCCTACCTAGGATTCAAGTTACAGAGGATAACGTATGTCCTAAGAGCCTTACTTGTCTCTTCACGGAATTGGCGGACACCTCCACGCAATAACCATGCCTAGAAACAGTTCAGGTAACAAAGTACCTGGACGAAAGGCTGGTGCGGGCAGCACCCGAAGCGGCTGGTCTGTGAGCATCCAAAGAAGTAATCCAGTTCCTGGAACATCAGGAATGCAAAATCAGCTTCAAGTAGTCTTGATTCTCTCGAGCTCAAAGGCTTGAATGATTAAAAAACCATCGAAATCTGAGGTCACACTGGCTCTCCTTTCCCTTAGGTATGTAAAAGGAGATTGCAGGGTAGGTCAAGAGACTATGGTAATCAGTCAGGATTCCAAAACGCTAACAGGAAAGAGTTCTGAACTCACTCCAGTTCGCAATAGCGACAGACCTAGTGCTAAGAGCACATCTGAAAGATGCGTTAAGAGTCTGGAGAAGATACGCATCAAACGCTCGAAGAGATCTAAAATGACTGATATCGGTCTTTCCTTGATCGCTTCCCAACCAATGGTCAAAGGCCAAAAGCCTATTCTGGACCGTACCCCTGCAACTACCTCGACTATCGAAAATCATCTGCAGGGATGCCTAGTCAGGAGTATGGGGTGTTCACTCCCATCAGAGGAAAATCCAAGGGACTTGGTAATTTCTATCCAAGGCTATGGTAGTTCTATTGAGGTTGGGGAAACTCTCTCCATGCAGATCAGGCCTCCTCAGGCTGATCTGGAACATCGAAGCGATAATGAGATGTCTGAACCGACAAGGCTCGAGAGCGTCTCATATAGTTTAGGTGATGTTAACCATCCTTTGCCTAATAAGATGGCACCTAACAGCAGTTCACGTACAATCGATCTGCAATGTGACAGCGGATGCTCTACTCAGGCTCAAGAATGGTCCACAGACGCAGACCTATTCTCTCCCAGATGGGAATAAGTCCCCGAGCTGCAGATCGACCTCTTCGTGACGAGCGTCATCCAAAAACTACCTCGATATGTAGCCCCATACGAGGATCCTCTAGAGGAGATAACAGATATGAAAGGGATGGACTCAGGAATTCAGGTTCATCCCATCCAATATTCTGCTGAAATCCTCAATAAGCTGAGATCCTTCCAGGGAGCGGTAGCTCTGATGGCTCCCAAATAGCCCAAGAGCAACTTGTTCCCTCTTGTGAAGAAACTGAGGCTGAGGCTGGCCCTTGTACTGGACCCAGCACTACCTCAGAGGATTTAGAAGTTAATTGCCTTCGATTCATCACAGAGAGCCCAAACCCATCATTTAATGATATTCTTGCCCTAGCGGTTAGGAAAAGATTTGGGATCTCAGAAGGCAATATAGAATTCTTAGAAGAATACAAGTCTAAGTCAACCAGAAGACAATATGAGTCATCTTGGAAAAAGTGGGTTGCTTTTGTAAAAGCAAAAGGACCGAAAGAAATTCCAATGTACCTCTGTCTTTCCTTCTTTGTCCACCTTCATAATCGAGGTCTGGAAGCTAAAACGATAACTATGTGCAAGTCCGCCTTGACTAGACCTCTTCTATATGCCTTTCAAGTGGATCTGGCGAATGAAATCTTTAATAACATTCCGAAGGCATGCGCAAGGATTAGGCCAGCAGCACCTCCAAAGCCCATCTCATGGTCTTTGGACAAGGTCCTACATTATGCCTCATCTGTGAACAATGAAGATTGTTCCCTCAACGACATAACCCAGAAGGTTATTTTCCTGTTCGCTATAGCCTCTGGGGCTAGAGTTAGTGAAATAATAGCCTTATCTAGAAATGAGGACCGCATTCAGTTCACAGAAGCAGGAGAACTGAATCTCTTTCCTGATCCAACCTTTCTCGCAAAGAACGAGCTACCCACTAAAAGATGGGGTCACTGGAGAATCTGCCCTCTGCAGGAAGATGTCTCTCTATGTCCGGTAGAGTGTCTAAAGGTCTATGTTCGTAGAACTTCAGACTTCAAGTGAGGACAGCTATTTAAAGGAGAAACCTCTAGATCAAACTTATCCCTAAAACAACTGAGGGTGAAGCTCACCTACTTTATTCGCAGAGCAGATCCTGACAGTACACCCGCAGGTCATGATCCGAGGAAAATTGCTTCCTCACTGAACTTTTTTCAGTATATGGACTTTGAGCGTCTTTGCTCATATACTGGATGGAAATCATCCAGAGTGTTCTACAAACACTATGCTAAGCAGGTCCATGAACTGAAGCACTATGTGGTGGCGGCAGGTAGTGTATTGAAACCTGTCTTTTAATTACTGCGAGGAACAGTGAATTGATTGGGACTATCAATTAAAGGGAAAAGGTGTCGACACTTCCGGTGTGATACCCTTTAAGTGAGTGTTACCATGGTGACACTAAGACTGTTCAAAATCTCAGGTGTGGAATTATACAGATAACACATGTGCCGTGTGTACGGTGTACAGTGTTGATAGGATACAACATTTACAGAAAATTATAAAAGAAATTTTTTTTTAAATATTTCAGTCTTAGAATGTCACTCATCATTTCTTCCCTTTCATAGGGGGAAAATATTTTCTGTATGCGTTGCACGTATAATTCCTTTATCATATTACATTCGTTTAACTTGTTATTTCATTTAGTCATTTATTAGAAATAAATGTCCATTAGAATGTAATTGCGTCCTAATTCACCCGGCAATTTGCATATTTAACATGCCAGAGTTCTTTGACTTACTCAATTAAGTAACCTCATATCATAGTATGCTAACAAACAATGGATATAGTGGATACTGATATTGTTCCAACAATATATACAAACCGTGAGACCGTTTGTATACCCTGTGAATACTGATGTTTGTTTATACAATATATGCTAACCTTGAGGCCCCTTTTCTACCTTCTAGTATGACTCTTCCCTGTAGGGGGCAGGAAGCACTAACAACGTCTATGATCATTGATAATGACGGATAATGGTAACGTCATTTGTCTTAAATGGTCCAGATGACCATAGAAAAATTGTCCCAAGGTTAAGGCAGCGATGAAAATCCACAGATACAGTAATGCTCTGGTAAACTTCCATCAGGAAGACATGGCTTGAGCCCAAAAAACGGATTTTGAGCGAAACAAAAAATCTATTTTTGGATGAGATAGCCATGTCGTCCTGATGGACCCACTCCCTTTTCTATAGAAAAGGTCTTCGCAGAATCCCTCCAGAAACTACTATATCTGTAGCACCATGTTCAATGCTACAAGGAATGTTCGCCATCTTGGATATGGTGCCATCTTGATAGTAAATGGTAGTATGGGAAATAGGGTAACCTTGATAACGGCTCCCATTCCAAAATTGCCACTCATTTCCCTCAAAGCGAAAACGGTATTCGGGGTGAAGATCGCTATGTGTCGTATCATGATATACGTCCCCTGATCTATGCGATATCCTTAAGAGAATTTTAAGGTTATTCGCGCCAGGAGTTAGAATTCTGTAGACCTAAAGATAAATTCACTGGGAATATCACTGTAGTACATATATCCCTTGGAAGCTACTATTAAGAACCTTCCATCCGGACGACATGTCTATCTCACCCAAAAATAGATTTTTCACTTCGCTCAAAATCCGATATATATATATATATATATATATATATATATATATATATATATATATATATATATATATATATATATATATATACATATATATATATATATATATATATATAGATATTTGCAAATATATATATATATATATATATATATATATATATATATATATATATATATATATATATATATATATATATATAGACACTATATATACATATATCTTTATATATATATATATATATATATATATATATATATATATATATATATATATATATATATATATATATATATATATATATATGTATATATATATATATATATACATATATATATATATATATATATATATATATATTTATATATATGTATATATATATATATATATATATATATATATATATATATATATATATATGTATATATATACATATAAATATATATATATATATATATATATATATATATATATATATATATATATATATGTATATATATATATATATATATATATATATATATATATATATACATATATATATATATAAATATATACATATTTATATATATATATATATATATATATATATATATATATATATATATATATATATATATATATATATATGTGTGTGTGTGTGTGTGTGTGTGTATATATAGTGTACATATAGACACTATATATACACATATTTTCATATATATATTTATTTACCCACACAAAAATTTATATATATATATATATATATATATATATATATATATATATATATATTTATTTATATATACAGTATATATATTGGCGTGCTACTGTTATAAGCACACATTGAGTATGTGTTGTTTCAGATGTATGTGAATGGATAACAGAATACATCTTATTAGCTTTAAAGTATTTATTCTATAAAAACAACAGAGTTAAACATCTCCATCACTGGAGGAAGCTGGGTTGGTCAGATGACCAATTCTGGTGAAGTATAGATATGAAGTGACTAACTTATCGATATCACAGATATCGTATGCTTAGTTTATATTAGACTCGTCACAAACTCGGAAGACACCTGCATCCGGTGACGTCACAAACTTTCACACGCTGAGACAATGTGTTGACGTTTAAGAAGAATGTCACATTGTCGAGGTTTGCATTGTATGTCCTGTTTATGATTTGAATGACTACAGCAAGTCCCACGGCTAGCTCCTTCATCTAACATGACATATTACGTCATGTGTTTTAAACATGTAATATTAACTATTCTAATTATTACATAAGCTTGGCCAGCTATCTGAATTTTTTCACAAAAATTTAACAACAAGCCAAAACATGGTTACTAGGTGTGACTGGACATACGTATTATTCTTTGTTTAACTTTAGCCATAATCAACCGAGGACGAATGTCCAAATAGGCACGTTAAAAATAATAACAATAATGCATATGAAAAAGATATTACCAAAGCAAAAAGAAAAATGCATGATAAAACAAAGATCATATATATGGTACATTGCTAGCAAATGATTATATGGTACAAAAAAAAAAAAAAAAACTACTGACTTATATATGATTCGGTAACTTGTTAAAGAATAATTGTTACCTTTGTCAGAAACATAATACTCAATTTTTTTAGTGCACAAACACGAATTCCTGGTACGTACACGTACCACGGTTTCGTACATATATATATATATATATATATATATATATATATATATATATATATACATATATATATATATATATATATATATATATATATATATATATATATATATATATTTATATATAGGGCTGATATATTTTATTAGATGCCCATAGATTCTGTTATATATTTTTTTTTCTTTTTTTTTTCTCTTTTCTTTTTTAACATTCCGGCTTATATATTTTTATTAGATGCCGAGAGAAAAAATGATTTATATCTTTTTTTTTTTAAATGTTGTTTTAAATGTATTTTTAACAATGCAAATGTAGAAAATTTCCTCAATTACATATTACTAGCGTACTAACAGCTTTTCTTACAAACACTTCCCGACAATTTACTCCTTTAGCGAATGAGGTGGCCACTCAAACGGCTTTGAATTGAATCAAGTAGGGAGTATTGTCGGGACTAGGCGAATCGTTCCTTTGTAGCTGCATGCTGTGCCGTAACCTACGCCAAACAAGGATGCTCACGGCGATAAATATCACCACCGTAAACGGCAATCCTGCTAGTAGTATGGGGTGAAGGATTTCCTTATAAGTCGGTGACAGGTGGTCCCTTTCGGTAAGTTTCATCAACCGCTTTGCCACATGTTTGTTGTACGGGAGAGGAAGTGCTGGCATTGTAGAGGTCCACGTGAAGTTCGCGAAGTAGGCTCGTTCTCTGATGAGTGTCCGTAGACCAGTCACCATGGAATTCGGGGAAGTCCCGACACAACCATCTGCTGCGACGAAGATGTGGGTGAAGGACGTGGATCCGTCAGGGCATGATACATTGAAGCCGTCCATGTCGTATCGTATCCACGAGCCATTGTTCAGTCTGCAATTGAACTCATTATTGTCAAAGGGATAAAGCTTATCCAGACAATCTTCACTTGTATGGGAGAGAGCACCGTCTAGCACTATACCTAACTCGCATGAATCCATTAAGTTTTTATGGAATTCAAATGAGTCAGCTGTACATATTTTTCTATCCATTGCGTCTGAACAGTGAGTTAATTGATTTAAGTCTTTAATGACCGTATATGTTCCCTTGTCTGGGGAAATCAATACGTGTCCTGTCAAACTGGATATTACTGGATTTGAGTGATTCGTCATGAAAGTCGGAAATGGTGATATCCTGTAAGATTGCCAGGCATCAGAAGAATCAAAGGGAATTGTAATCATAATCTTGTTATTATCTACGTTTACTGTAATTAGACTGTAATAAAATTCTAACCTATGTTTGTCTAACAAAGGAACATAGCCTAGTTTATCCCTTCCGTTCTCCAGAATTAACTTTAAGTAACTTATAGGCAACAAATGGGGCGACAATACACCTTTAGTTGCTAACGTGATAGCTTCTACATAATCCTTGGATTTCTCAATGAAATGTGCAATTCTGTTATGTATGTGATCTATCTTTGAATCATAATACGTTAATGTTGCCAACAAATCCTGTACTTCCATAATTTGAACGATATTATTTGAATGTTCATTTACTAAATCCATAATTTTATTGATTGAAGCTAACTGATTCCTTAGTTCTGACATAATCAATTCATCTTTATGAGTCAAGAACTCAATTTTCTTATTTTGATTACTAATTTTAAGACGATTGGAAATTCCTAAACCTAAACTTGCAACCGACCCAAACATGTTTAATGCAGCATAAATAAACGGATTCTGTCTTTCTTTATGTTCGTGTCCTACAGTCCACATCAAAAGGTCATAAGCCAAAGATCCTGTCTCGCCAGTCTTATTTTTCAAGTCATCAGATAGCATCTCTGCAACTTTTAATGTTGATCCAAGCAAACTCTCTGTAGTCAAATGAAAATGTCTTCTATGCAACTCATCCAATGATGCAGAAAACCTTGAAATGGCGGTTCTTAAGCTAATGACATCATTCTCTTGAAGAAAAATTGCTTGCATATTCACTTCTACAATTACGTTGGTTGATGTAATAAAAATGTCTTCTTGTCTTTCAACTATATTGCCATATTTAAAATATATATTTTTAGTTTTAGAGCTCATCCCACACGAGAAAAATGTCTGAGCGAACAATATCACTCCCAACAACAAAAAATTCATCTTGGAAACCTGTAACGAGAAAAAATATATGTAATTCCTCCTGTATTAAAAAGAAAACTTTTAATCACATAAAAATAAAAAAAAAAATTTCCCTCACTTCTTTTCCTCTCTTTTCTTTTTAATTTCTTATGTGAGCCAATGGTATTATTCTCTCATCCGTGGGTTGGGATACGTTTCGAACTCTAAACCTATTGGCCGTTAATGTTTCCAAAATGTTAAATGGGCCTTCAAACTTAGGTGTTAGTTTATAATTGAGCCCTTTTCGTACATTGATTTGAATATATATGTTATCACCCACGGTATATGTTTTAATTGGTTTCGCTATTTTATCATGATTCCTTTTCATTATGATTTGTGATTCTTCTAAATTCTTTCGAAGGATATCATATCGACTTATACTTGCATTTATACATTCTTTTAAAGGATTTGATAGATTAGTTGTAGGCGTTAATACATGGAAAGGTGTTCTAACTGGGGTACCATACAATGCTTCATGCGGTAACATTTTAATTGATATATGATATGAATGATTCAGAGTACTCAGTGCTGCCGGTATTGCAATATCCCAGTTGGGGTCTGATCCCCCTAGTGTTACCCTCAATATATTCAATATCTTCCTATTTGCTCTTTCCACTAGCCCATTCGAATCTGGGTGATATATCATGGTATTTATTTTCTTTATGTTGAGGAATTCACACAATGAGGTAAGAAAGTGATTATTAAATTCACCAGCCGAGTCTGAGATTATCATGTGTGGAATTCCATGTTTACAAATGTAACACTCGTAAAACTTCCTAGCGCATTCAATCACAGTTTTAGTTTTAAGCGCTATTAGTTCTGTATATCGAGTTAAAGCATCTATAATTACTAAGAGGTGCTTATTTCCTCTGTCTGACTCGTAAAATCCTGTTAACAAATCTAAATGTATTCTTTCAAAGGGTTGATTGGGCACAGGATAAGCTCCTAGGCTGACAGGTGTTTTCGTATGCCCTTTGTTTTCCTGACATGTGCGACAATTAGCTATGTGTCTTTTTATATCTGTAAGCATTGTATGCCAATAAAACAATGATTTGGCTTTCTGTGACATTAATGAGAACCCAGGGTGTCCATGTAATGGATTTGAATGCAACCAATTCAGGACAGTGGAAATAAGTGAGATTGGTACCTCTACCTGGTCGTTAGTTACATGTGGTGTATTGCGGGTTTTCCTTGTCACAGTCCTACACAGAATATTATCTTTGATTATATAATTCTGCTGCTTATACTTTATATATTCCTTTTCTTTATGATTGCCTTTCAAAGCATTTATAATTGTTTCTCTTTTCTGATCTTTTCTTTGGTCAGTCTGTAACAATTCAGCGCTCCAGCCTAAATCTTCTTGTTCAGATATTGTTTTTACAATTGGCATGGATGTTGATATATCTATTAATTCAGCTAAAGGCTCCGTACAAGATGACATGGGGTTGCGTGATAATGCATCCGCAATGATATTTGCTTTCCCAGGTAAATATCCGATTCTTGCGCCAAAATCTTGAATGATCAAATGCCACCGAGTTCGTTTAGGGCTGTGATTGAAGCCTTTAAAGAACTCTGGTAGTGGTTTATGGTCAGTAAGAACTTTAACGGGATAACCGTAAATTATGAACTTAAAATGCACTAGCGAATTAACAATAGCTAGCCCTTCCTTGTCTATTACTGCATACTTACTTTCGGAAGTTCTCAATTTTTGAGAATAGAAAGCTATCGGGAAAAATTGTTTATCATATTGCTGAAACAATACCCCTCCTACTCCTAAGTTTGAGGCGTCTGTTGCAATGAAGAATTCCTTACCGAAGTCAGGAAATTTTAAGATAGGAGAACTACACAGTTCATCTTTCAAAATATTAAACGCCTGTTGATGTTGCTCAGACCATATGAAATCTACGCCCTTCTTCGTAAGATCAGTTAAAGGAGCGGCTATTATTGAATAGTTGCGTATAAAACGCCTGTAATATCCACTACAACCCAGAAATTGCTGTATTTCCTTGACATTAGTAGGTATGGGAAAATTACGTATAGCCGACACCTTATCATGGACTACTTTAAGACCTTGGCTTGACACCATGAAACCCAAATATATTAATTCTGTTTTGAAAAATTCACACTTACTAATCTTTACCCTTAAGTTATGTTGTCTTAATCTCTGTAGTACTAGTTCTAACTTACGTAGATGTTCTTCTAAGGTGTTGGAAAAGATTACAAGATCATCCTTATAGGCATGCAATATATCCCCTAACATGTCTCCAAACACTATGTTAATCATTCTTGTAAATGTTATAGGAGCACAACGTAAACCAAAAGGCATCCGTAAAAATTCATAATGTCCCCTGGCTGTGCTGAAGGCTGTGTATGGGATACTATCTTCTTCTAATGATATCTGGTGAAAGCCTTTAAGTAAGTCCAAACTGGTAAAATATTTATTCTGACCTAACAAAGACAAAATATCGTCAGTACATGGCACTGGGAATCGATCAGGGATCGTTTCCTCATTTAGACGACGAAAGTCGACGCAGATACACCATGTTCGATCTTTTTTCGGTACAACTATTAAAGGAAAATTATAAGGGCTGTTTGATTTTCTAATGACTCCTTCCTTTAACATTTTACCTACTTCATCATTTATTTCATTCTGGAATTTCATAGGGAGTCTGTACGAGGGTACATATATAATTTTCTGCTTGTCCTTATTTGATGCTCGATCACATCTGTTTTTCCTAAGGATCCATCCGTAGTGGAAAAGACATCTTGATATTTAGTTAAAAGTTCAAAAATTTTCTGCTGAATTTCTTCGTCTTGAATGTCCTTACTGATTTTATTTTTAATAGATCGCAAAAGGGATTCATCCGCAACTGATTGAGAGTGATTGATTTCAGCAACGGTAAGAAAACGATGTTTATAAACTTCTACATCCAAGATATGTTGATTTTTGTGAATTACCAAAGTGTTATTTAAATGATTACAGACTTCGATATTACATTGCTGATGTGAGCCTACTGTATAAATAGCTTGTGTGACAGACAATCCGTTAGTTTTCAAAGTATCGGAAAGGATTAATATTTCAGATCCCGGTAGTGTTTTCTTTATTTGCACTATTAAATTCGAAGGTATGTTTGGTTCGATAGATTGCGTGCAAGATGATATTACGGGTGAACGAGAATTCTGCTGGGTCGCGTATATTATTTCTTTATTAGTGAGACAAGTTATTGGTTCTTCAACGTACGTTACGGTTACATTTGTCATCTCCTTTTTATCTAAAACTGATTTTAAGGTATTAGAAGACTTATAGAATTTCCCTTTGATATACACGCCGTGCTTGGCAGGAGCTAAGATAATGTTTTGATTTCCCATAGATGGGTATCCTATAATTACAGCTGGATACATATTAATGTTTTTTACAACAACAAATGTATCGGCAAACGTGCGATTACCGACTCTGAACTGAACATGAGTTATGCCTATGACGTTTAATTCATTATTTCCTATACCTGAAAGTCTAATTCCTGATTTTTCAATCGGAAAGTTCGAAAACAACAAATGATGTGTCTTCAAATCCATAATATTACGTGGACTACCAGAGTCAAAAAATAACGTAAAGGATTTGTGTTCTAGATTTACAGCATATAAGGTTGGCCGTAACTCATTTTGGCTTATTATTGTATGAATTCGTTGCAAATCTACGGGAGCATGCACTGTTTTACTTAATTCGGCCGTGTGTTTCATAGGAAAATCTATTGTCTCACAATTATCTGATAAAACATTAAATTGATTATTCAATACTATTGATGTTGACATGAATGACCTTGACCCAACATCACTCTCTTCCCCTCGAGAGTTACCTATGTGGTATTTGCTTTGCTCTGCACATTCTGAAAATTAGTCTGACCTTGTGAGGTCTGGTTTGACGGCCCAGGCTCAGCGATATTTGAAGAAGTGTTTGTTTGTTTTGGACTCTGAACTGCATTGACATTTGGTTGTTTCTTCTTATTGTTAAAATGAGGATTTTTCTTTTTATTTCCATATGGAATTGACTGTGGAATTGACTGTGTATTTCTGGGATATTGTTGTGTCTTACGCGAGTAACATTGACTATATGAATGCGTTGCAGTGTTGTGAATTGAGCAAAATCTCGTTCTGCAGTCTGCGCTTATGTGACCTTGACGTTTGCAGTTATAACACGTCATTCCCGCTACTGGACTGCTAACTACGTTCACTGTTCGTGGTTTTGTTTCATTCTTTGCAAAAACTTGAGTTAACACGGGATCGAGATCTGGACACTTGGACATGTGTTTCTTTATCTGTTTATAGACATCCAATTCCGTACTTGCAGGCGTTAACTTCTTATCAAAACACCGTACTAAAGCTTCAGGCAACATAAGTGTCATGCAAGTCAAATACATTAATCGCAAAAAATCTTTCACGGAGATGTTATCGTTAGTAACCCAAGTGGAATGACCTAAAATGTCCTGATATTCGTTAAGCCTATCAGCTATGAGAGCTGCTCTCTCAATAACATTAACCCTGGATAGGTACGATGGGTCGTTCGCGACCCCGAGCGTCAAAAAAAAACAGGTTTTTCTCACGTGACTCACCCCCGTGACTGAATTTGTGGGTGATCGACCTGCAGGAGGTGTCTCCCCTACACGCTCTAGTAGTGTCCAGATGTGCATTGCTGTAGCTGTACTCCTTCCCCGATTTCTGAGACGCATCGGGGTCGAGCGCGACCGAGTTTACCCTTCTAAGGTAATTTGCATAATTATCAAAGTTATTACGTATTATGAAATTGTCGTAGAATGGTGCAACTTGTATAGGTTATCAGTTGTGGAAAGTCTTGGTGGATTGTTTGGCTACCATGTGCATGATTTTTTTTTTAGTTAAAATGTCGTTCATCACCACGAGGACCATTTTACCGCGAGTGCCCCTTTTTCATTTTTTTTCATTTTTTTGCCAAGTCATTTTTCCGTAAGATATTGCCAAATAGTGTCGTAAAACGTTTGCTTGTTTAGTGTTGGAAAGTGTGTCTAGATGATCTGGCTACCCATGCGTGACTTTGTTTTTGTCAGATACGACGTAGTTATTGGTATATTGGGTATTTAACTGCGGTTACAAATTTCTGTTTTTTTTCAATATTTGTAAAAATTACTACGTAGTAAGGAATTGCCGTATATTATTCATTTTTTTTCATGTTTATGTGTTAGAAAGTGTGCCTTGATGGTTGGGCTAACACGTGCATGTCTTTTTTTTTATCTGAGATGCCGTATATTAGAATGTCGGGCATTTTACCGCGAGTGTCCCTTTTTCATTTTTTTTCATTTTTTTGCCAAGTCATTTTTCCGTAAGATATTGCCAAATAGTGTCGTAAAACTTTTGCTTTTTTAGTGTTGGAAAGTGTGTCTAGATGATCTGGCTACCCATGCGTGATTTTGTTTTTGTCAGATACGACGTAGTTATTGGTATATTGGGTATTTAACTGCGGTTGCCAATTTCTGTTTTTTTTCAATATTTGTAAAAATTTACTACGTAGTAAGGAATTGCTGTATATTATTGATTTTTTTTTCATGTTTATGTGTTAGAAAGTGTGCCTTGATGGTTGGGCTAACACGTGCATGTCTTTTTTTTTATCTGAGATGCCGTATATTAGAATGTTGGGCATTTTTCCGCGAGTGCCCCTTTTTATTTGTTTTGCATTTTTTTGCTTAGTCATGTTACCGTAAGGAATTGGAAAGTAGTGTCGCAAAACTTATATTTTTCTAGTGTTGGAAAGTGTTTCTAGATGATCTGGCTACCCATGCCTATTTTTTTTTTAGCCAGATATGGCGTATATATAAGTATGTGTTCGATTTTCCTGTGATTGCCATTTTTTCGTTTTTTCCCATTTCTTTCAAAATTACTACGTACTAAGGAACTATCACAGAGTAATGATTCATTTATATGTTTATTTGTCGGAAAATGTGCCTTGATGGTTTGCCTAGCACGTGGCTGAAATTTTTTTTTTCTGAAATGTTGTATATTAGAATGGCCATTTTTCCACGAGTGCCCCTTTTTATTTGTTTTGCATTTTTTTGCTTAGTCATGTTACCGTAAGGAATTGGCAAGTAGTGTCGCAAAACTTATAATTTTATAGTGTTGGAAAGTGTTTCTAGATGATCTGGCTACCCATGCCTATCTTTTTTTTTTAGCCAGATATGGCGTATATATAGGTATGTGTTCGATTTTCCTGTGATTGCCATTTTTTCGTTTTTTCCCATTTCTTTCAAAATTACTACGTACTAAGGAACTATCACAGAGTAATGATTCATTTAGATGTTTATTTGTCGGAAAATGTGCCTTGATGGTTTGCCTAGTACGTGGCTGAATTTTTTTTTTCTGAAATGCCGTATATTAGAATGTTAGCCATTTTTCCGCGAGTGCCCCTTTTTATTTGTTTTGCATTTTTTTGCTTAGTCATGTTACCGTAAGGAATTGGCAAGTAGTGTCGCAAAACTTATATTTTTATAGTGTTGGAAAGTGTTTCTAGATGATCTGGCTACCCATGCCTATTTTTTTTTTAGCCAGATATGGCGTATATATAGGTATGTGTTCGATTTTCCGGTGATTGCCATTTTTTCGTTTTTTCCCAATTCTTTCAAAATTACTACGTACTAAGGAACTATCACAGAGTAATGATTCCTCTAGATGTTTATTTGTCGGAAAATTTTGTTTACTTCTTTTTTGATTGAATATCATCAAATTTTTTTAGCTAAAATATTATATTTTACATTTTTTTTTCGATTTTATTTCCCTTCAAAAATTTTTTTTGGGGTCAGAATTTTAATTTTCTAGTCGTAAAATAATCGACAATTATCCAGCAACCCACCATACAATTTTTATGCATATCCAATAATAATTAGAATAGTAAATAACACCTTGAAATTGACATACCCTTCCTACATTTCAAGTGGCAGATTAGGGAGTCTGAGTCAGTGTGGTTGGCGGCCATTTTGTGGACATATCCGAAGCGTAAGTTGCCCTATCTATATATATTCTTGTTCCCTATAGAATTTGTGATATTTTGGTATATTTTTACCTGCATAAATATCATATTATATATTAAATATATGTATTTTTTTACGAAATTTCTAAGTACTCAAAAAATTACCTTTAGATATGGCCCCTGATATAAATGTAATTTACAAAATAATGAAGACTTTTTTACATATTTCTATTTTAGGATAACATATGTTTATTCCCTAAAAAAATTAGCCACTTCCTATTTCATTTGGGTACCCAAAAAAATTCATGAAATTTGGACAAATTTTTTTGGCCAAAAAAAGTTACCCTTTTTTTCTCATTTCAGATCTTCACCTCCATGGGTCTGACTTCATCCAAAATACATCAAGATGTGTCCTAAACATTCATGAATCAATTCCTAAAAGGATTTGTGTATATATGTATAAACTTTTTTTTTATGAATTTTTATGTCAGGTCTTTTTTTTTCTACTTAATTTTTTAAAATATTTATAATAAATAGTTTTTCTGCAGATGAGTAGTATTTATCTTTACATTTGTTTTAAGCATTCATTGAAGTTTTTGTTGGCAAAAGAAAAAAGGAGGTTACTGCAAAAACTGATTTTTCAAGAATTTTTTTTGGAGTCGGGGTCGTTCGCGTCCGAGTATACCCTTAAAGGGGTGTCCGAGGAGCGTACCTATCCAGGGTTAAGCCGATTCATAGTGGCTTGATTAAGTGTATTTCGTAACGTTAATACTACATCCAAGCCTTCCTCACCCCCATAGATCGCGCGTAACCTAACTTTGAAATCATCCCAAGTAACTGCTTCTTGAAATGAAACACCTCTTAAATACGCACTCGCATCCCCCTTAGAAAAATCTATAAAACTTTTAGCTTCTTGTAATTGTACAAAAGGGTCTACGATTTGTTTGGCATTTAAATGGGCATCGACGGATGAAATCCATGACTCCACATTTTGTGGCAAGAACCCGTTGATTCGACCCTGAAAAGGAAGGATTGCTGACCTGGCATTTACAAGCGTCACAATTGAAGGAGGATTAGTCTGCCCTACACCACTAGGTCCAGGGGAAGGGCTGACAGGAGGAGTCATGACTGCTGTATTTTTTTTTTCCTATCTCTTTGACCCCTTGCAATTCTATCAAAATATCTATATGAGTACAGACGCCCACTGCGTAAATGCATATGTATAACAAAATTCCCCAAACAATGTCACTAATCCCATAACATTCCCCGAGAATTTCTGAAAGAAAAAGGAATTAGCACAAAGAAAGAGAAATTCTAAATGAGAATTTGGAGTTTCCTTTAACAAAGATTAGCAATTCACTCACCCCAGTAATAATCGACTAACGACTCGTGATAACTACACTTCACTGCCCAAACTGGAATGAATTAAAAAAATCTGTACTTAGCTTATATATGGATCTGCGTGATGTCGACACGTCCTCTCTCTCTCTCTTGATGTTTTGTTAGCGATGTATCGTTCGAGTTTCTTGTTGAATGTAGTGCTTCCTGGGTATGTTTTGCAATTGTTGAACGCCAGTCCTTGGGTTTCCTAGGATGTTGATTGAAGATTCAATTGGTATTCATAACATTTGTTAATGTTAACTGTTCCGTTGGACTATAATATTTAGTCAAAATTGTAGATTCATGTAGATAATGTTGAGTTCTTGAAGATCTTTCTCAGGTTTTACAGCTTTTATTTTGAAGTCTTGAAGATCTTTCTCTGGTTTTACAGCTTTTATTTTGAAGTCTTGAAGATCTTTCTCTGGTTTTACAGCTTTTATTTTGAAGTCTTGAAGATTTTTCTCTAATTCTTAGAGTTTAACCGCTGCCACCATTTATTGGCAGTAGTATGTGGTGAAGGATTTCCTTATAAGTCGGTGACAGGTGGTCCCTTTCGGTAAGTTTCATCAACCGCTTTGCCACATGTTTGTTGTACAGGAGAGGAAGTGCTGGCATTGTAGAGGTCCACGTGAAGTTCGCGAAGTAGGCTCGTTCTCTGATGAGTGTCCGTAGACCAGTCACCATGGAATTCGGGGAAGTCCCGACACAACCATCTGCTGCGACGAAGATGTGGGTGAAGGACGTGGATCCGTCAGGGCATGATACATTGAAGCCGTCCTTGTCGTATCGTATCCACGAGCCATTGTTCAGTCTGCAATTGAACTCATTATTGTCAAAGGGATAAAGCTTATCCAGACAATCTTCACTTGTATGGGAGAGAGCACCGTCTAGCACTAAACCTAACTCGCATGAATCCATTAAGTTTTTATGGAATTCAAATGAGTCAGCTGTACATATTTTTCTATCCATTGCGTCTGAACAGTGAGTTAATTGATTTAAGTCTTTAATGACCGTATATGTTCCCTTGTCTGGGGAAATCAATACGTGTCCTGTCAAACTGGATATTACTGGATTTGAGTGATTCGTCATGAAAGTAGGAAATGGTGATATCCTGTAAGATTGCCAGGCATCAGAAGAATCAAAGGGAATTGTAATCATAATCTTGTTATTATCTACATTTACTGTAATTAGACTGTAATAAAATTCTAACCTATGTTCGTCTAACAAAGGAACATAGCCTAGTTTATCCCTTCCGTTCTCCAGAATTAACTTTAAGTAACTTATAGGCAACAAATGGGGCGACAATACACCTTTAGTTGCTAACGTGATAGCTTCTACATAATCCTTGGATTTCTCAATGAAATGTGCAATTCTGTTATGTATGTGATCTATCTTTGAATCATAATACGTTAATGTTGCCAACAAATCCTGTACTTCCATAATTTGAACGATATTATTTGAATGTTCATTTACTAAATCCATAATTTTATTGATTGAAGCTAACTGATTCCTTAGTTCTGACATAATCAATTCATCTTTATGAGTCAAGAACTCAATTTTCTTATTTTGATTACTAATTTTAAGACGATTGGAAATTCCTAAACCTAAACTTGCAACAGACCCAAAGATGCTTAATGCAGCATAAATAAACGGATTCTGTCTTTCTTTATGTTCGTGTCCTACAGTCCACATCAAAAGGTCATAAGCCAAAGATCCTGTCTCGCCAGTCTTATTTTTCAAGTCATCAGATAGCATCTCTGCAACTTTTAATGTTGATCCAAGCAAACTCTCTGTAGTCAAATGAAAATGTCTTCTATGCAACTCATCCAATGATGCAGAAAACCTTGAAATGGCGGTTCTTAAGCTAATGACATCATTCTCTTGAAGAAAAATTGCTTGCATATTCACTTCTACAATTACGTTGGTTGATGTAATAAAAATGTCTTCTTGTCTTTCAACTATATTGCCATATTTAAAATATATATTTTTAGTTTTAGAGCTCATCCCACATGAGAAAAATGTCTGAGCGAACAATATCACTCCCAACAACAAAAAATTCATCTTGGAAACCTGTAACGAGAAAAAATATATGTAATTACTCCTGTATTAAAAAGAAAACTTTTAATCACATAAAAATAAAAAAAAAAATTCCCTCACTTCTTTTCCTCTCTTTTCTTTTTAATTTCTTATGTGAGCCAATGGTATTATTCTCTCATCCGTGGGTTGGGATACGTTTCGAACTCTAAACCTATTGGCCGTTAATGTTTCCAAAATGTTAAATGGGCCTTCAAACTTAGGTGTTAGTTTATAATTGAGCCCTTTTCGTACATTGATTTGAATATATATGTTATCACCCACGGTATATGTTTTAATTGGTTTCGCTATTTTATCATGATTCCTTTTCATTATGATTTGTGATTCTTCTAAATTCTTTCGAAGGATATCATATCGACTTATACTTGCATTTATACATTCTTTTAAAGGATTTGATAGATTAGTTGTAGGCGTTAATACATGGAAAGGTGTTCTAACTGGGGTACCATACAATGCTTCATGCGGTAACATTTTAATTGATATATGATATGAATGATTCAGAGTACTCAGTGCCGCCGGTATTGCAATATCCCAGTTGGGGTCTGATCCCCCTAGTGTTACCCTCAATATATTCAATATCTTCCTATTTGCTCTTTCCACTAGCCCATTCGACTCTGGGTGATATATCATGGTATTTATTTTCTTTATGTTGAGGAATTCACACAATGAGGTAAGAAAGTGATTATTAAATTCACCAGCCGAGTCTGAGATTATCATGTGTGGAATTCCATGTTTACAAATGTAACACTCGTAAAACTTCCTAGCACATTCAATCGCAGTTTTAGTTTTAAGAGCTATTAGTTCTGTATATCGAGTTAAAGCATCTATAATTACTAAGAGGTGCTTATTTCCTCTGTCTGACTCGTAAAATCCTGTTAACAAATCTAAATGTATTCTTTCAAAGGGTTGATTGGGCACAGGATAAGCTCCTAGGCTGACAGGTGTTTTTGTATGCCCTTTGTTTTCCTAACATGTGTGACAATTAGCTATGTGTCTTTTTATATCTGTAAGCATTGTATGCCAATAAAACAATGATTTGGCTTTCTGTGACATTAATGAGAACCCAGGGTGTCCATGTAATGGATTTGAATGCAACCAATTCAGGACAGTGGAAATAAGTGAGATTGGTACTACTACCTGGTCGTTAGTTACATGTGGTGTATTGCGGGTTTTCCTTGTCACAGTCCTACACAGAATATTATCTTTGATTATGTAATTCTGCTGCTTATACTTTATATATTCCTTTTCTTTATGATTGCCTTTCAAAGCATTTATAATTGTTTCTCTTTTCTGATCTTTTCTTTTCTCAGTCTGTAACAATTCAGCGCTCCAGCCTAAATCTTCTTGTTCAGATATTGTTTTTACAATAGGCATGGATGTTGATATATCTATTAATTCAGCTAAAGGCTCCGTACAAGACGACACGGGGTTGCGTGATAATGCATCCGCAATGATATTTGCTTTCCCAGGTAAATATCTGATTCTTGCGCCAAAATCTTGAATGATCAAATGCCACCGAGTTCGTTTAGGGCTGTGATTGAAGCTTTTAAGAACTTTGTTAGTGGTTTATGGTCAGTAAGAACCTTAACGGGATAACCGTAAATTATGAACTTAAAATGCACTAGCGAATTAACAATAGCTAGCCCTTCCTTGTCTATTACTGCATACTTACTTTCGGAAGTTCTCAATTTTCGAGAATAGAAAGCTATCGGGAAAAATTGTTTATCATATTGCTGAAGCAATACCCCTCCTACTCTTAAGTCTGAGGCGTCTGTTGCAATGAAGAATTCCTTACCGAAGTCAGGAAATTTTAACCCTGGATAGGTACGCTCCTCGGACACCCCTTTAAGGGTATACTCGGACGCGAACGACCCCGACGCCAAAAAAAATTCTTGAAAAATCAGTTTTTGCAGTAACCTCCTTTTTTCTTTTGCCAAAAAAAACTTCAATGAATGCTTAAAACAACTGTAAAGATAAATACTACTCATCTGCAGAAAAACTATTTATTATAGATATTTTAAAAAATTAAGTAGAAAAAAAAGACCTGACATAAAAATTCATAAAAAAAAAGTTTATACATATATACACAAATCCTTTTAGGAATTGATTCTTGAATGTTTAGGACACATCTTGATGTATTTTGGATGAAGTCAGACCCATGGAGGTGAAGATCTGAAATGAGAAAAAAAGGGTAACTTTTTTTGGCCAAAAAAATTTGTCCAAATTTCATGAATTTTTTTGGGTACCCAAATGAAATAGGAAGTGGCTAATTTTTTTAGGGAATAAACATATGTTATCCTAAAATAGAAATATGTAAAAAAATCTTCATTATTTTGTAAATTACATTTATATCAGGGGCCATATCTAAAGGTAATTTTTTGAGTACTTAGAAATTTCGTAAAAAAATACATATATTTAATATATAATATGATATTTCTGCAGGTAAAAATATACCAAAATATCACAAATTCTATAGGGAACAAGAATATATATAGATAGGGCAGCTTACGCTTCGGATATGTCCACAAAATGGCCGCCAACCACACTGACTCAGACTCCCTAATCTGCCACTTGAAATGTAGGAAGGGTATGTCAATTTCAAGGTGTTATTTACTAATCTAAATATTATTGGATATGCATAAAAATTGTATGGTGGGTTGCTGGATAATTGTCGATTATTTTACGACTATAAAATTAAAATTCTGACCCAAAAAAAGTTTTTTGAAGGGAAATAAAATCGAAAAAAAAAAAATGTAAAACAATATAATATTTTAGCTAAAAAAATTTGATGATATTTAATCAAAAAAAAGTAAACACAATTTTCCGACAAATAAACATCTAGAGGAATCATTACTCTGTGATAGTTCCTTAGTACGTAGTAATTTTGACAGAATTGGGAAAAAACGAAAAAATGGCAATCACCGGAAAATCGAACACATACCTATATATACGCCATATCTGGCTAAAAAAAAGATAGGCATGGGTAGCCAGATCATCTAGAAACACTTTCCAACACTATAAAAATATAAGTTTTGCGACACTACTTGCCAATTCCTTACGGTAACATGACTAAGCAAAAAAATGCAAAAAAAATAAAAAGGGGCACTCGCGGAAAAATGGCTAACATTCTAATATACGTCATTTCAGAAAAAAAAAAATTCAGCCACGTGCTAGGCAAACCATCAAGGCACATTTTCCGACAAATAAACATCTAAATGAATAATTACTCTGTGAGAGTTCCTTAGTACGTAGTAATTTTGAAAGAAATGGGAAAAAACGAAAAAATGGCAATCACAGGAAAATCGAACACATACTTATATATACGCCATATCTGGCTAAAAAAAAAAAATAGGCATGGGTAGCCAGATCATCTAGAAACACTTTCCAACACTATAAAAATATAAGTTTTGCGACACTACTTGCCAATTCCTTACGGTAACATGACTAAGCAAAAAAATGCAAAACAAATAAAAAGGGGCACTCGCGGAAAAATGGCTAACATTCTAATATACGACATTTCAGAAAAAAAAAAATTAAGCCACGTGCTAGGCAAACCATCAAGGCACATTTTCCGACAAATAAACATCTAAATGAATAATTACTCTGTGATAGTTCCTTAGTACGTAGTAATTTTGAAAGAAATGGGAAAAAACGAAAAAATGGCAATCACAGGAAAATCGAACACATACTTATATATACGCCATATCTGGCTAAAAAAAAAATAGGCATGGGTAGCCAGATCATCTAGAAACACTTTCCAACACTATAAGAATATAAGTTTTGCGACACTACTTGCCAATTCCTTACGGTAACATGACTAAGCAAAAAAATGCAAAACAAATAAAAAGGGGCACTCGCGGAAAAATGGCTAACATTCTAATATACGGCATCTCAGATAAAAAAAAAAGACATGCACGTGTTAGCCCAACCATCAAGGCACACTTTCTAACACATAAACATGAAAAAAAAAATCAATAATATACGGCAATTCCTTACTACGTAGTAAATTTTTACAAATATTGAAAAAAAAACAGAAATTGGCAACCGCAGTTAAATACCCAATATACCAATAACTACGTCGTATCTGACAAAAACAAAATCACGCATGGGTAGCCAGATCATCTAGACACACTTTCCAACACTAAAAAAGCAAAAGTTTTATGATACTATTTCGCAATATCTTACGGAAAAATGACTTGGCAAAAAAATGAAAAAAAATGAAAAAGGGACACTCGCGGTAAAATGCCCGACATTCTAATATACGGCATCTCAGATAAAAAAAAAGACATGCACGTGTTAGCCCAACCATCAAGGCACACTTTCTAACACATAAACATGAAAAAAAAAATGAATAATATACGGCAATTCCTTACTACGTAGTAATTTTTACAAATATTGAAAAAAAACAGAAATTGGTAACCGAAGTTAAATACCCAATATACCAATAACTACGTCGTATCTGACAAAAACAAAGTCATGCATGGGTAGCCAGATCATCTAGACACACTTTCCAACACTAAACAAGCATTAGTTTTACGACCCTATTTGGCAATATCTTACGGAAAAATGACTTGGCAAAAAAATGAAAAAAAATGAAAAAGGGGCACTCGCGGTAAAATGGTCCTTGTGGTGATGAACGACATTTTAACTAAAAAAAAAATCATGCACATGGTAGCCAAACAATCCACCAAGACTTTCCACAACTGATAACCTATACAAGTTGCACCATTCTACGACAATTTCATAATACGTAATAACTTTGATAATTATGCAAACTACCTTAGAAGGGTAAACTCGGTCCGCTCGACCCCGACGCGTCTCAGAAATCGGGGAAGGAGTACAGCTACAGCAATGCACATCTGGACACTACTAGAGCGTGTAGGGGAGACACCTCCTGCAGGTCGATCACCCACAAATTCAGTCACGGGGGTGAGTCACGTGAGATAAACCTGTTTTTTTTTTACGCTCGGGGTCGCAAACGACCCATCGTACCTATCCAGGGTTAAGATAGGAGAACTACACAGTTCATCTTTCAAAGTATTAAACTCCTGTTGATGTTGCTCAGACCATATGAAATCTACGCCCTTCTTCGTAAGATCAGATAAAGGAGCGGCTATTATTGAATAGTTGCGTATAAAACGCCTGTAATATCCACTACAACCCAGAAATTGCTGTATTCCCTTGACATTAGTAGGTATGGGAAAATTACGTATAGCCGACACCTTATCATGGACTACTTTAAGACCTTGGCTTGACACCATGAAACCCAAATATATTAATTCTGTTTTGAAAAATTCACACTTACTAATCTTTACCCTTAAGTTATGTTGCCTTAATCTCTGTAGTACTAGTTCTAACTTACGTAGATGTTCTTCTAAGGTGTTGGAAAAGATTACAAGATCATCCATATAGGCATGCAATATATCCCCTAACAAGTCTCCAAACACTATGTTAATCGTTCTTGTAAATGTTATAGGAGCACAACGTAAACCCAAAGGCATCATTAAAAATTCATAATGTCCCCTGGCTGTGCTGAAGGCTGTGTATGGGATACTATCTTCTTCTAATGATATCTGGTGAAAGCCTTTAAGTAAGTCCAAACTGGTAAAATATTTATTCTGACCTAACAAAGACAAAATATCGTCAGTACATGGCACTGGGAATCGATCAGGGATCGTTTCCTCATTTAGACGACGAAAGTCGACGCAGATACGCCATGTTCGATCTTTTTTTCGGTACAACTATTAAAGGAAAATTATAAGGGCTGTTTGATTTTCTAATGACTCCTTCCTCTAACATTTTACCTACTTCATCATTTATTTCATTCTGGAATTTCATAGGGAGTCTGTACGAGGGTACATATATAATTTTCTGCTTGTCCTTATTTGATGCTCGATCACATCTGTTTTTCCTAAGGATCCATCCGTAGTGGAAAAGACATCTTGATATTTAGTTAAAAGTTCATAAATTTTCTGCTGAATTTCTTCGTCTTGAATGTCCTTACTGATTTTATTTTTAATAGATCGCAAAAGGGATTCATCCGCAACTGATTGAGAGTGATTGATTTCAGCAACGGTAAGAATACGATGTTTATAAACTTCTACATCCAAGATATGTTGATTTTTGTGAATTACCAAAGTGTTATTTAAATGATTACAGACTTCGATATTACATTGCTGATGTGAGCCTACTGTATAAATAGCTTGTGTGACAGACAATCCGTTAGTTTTCAAAGTATCGGAAAGGATTAATATTTCAGATCTCGGTAGTGTTTTCTTTATTTGCACTATTAAATTCGAAGGTATGTTTGGTTCGATAGATTGCGTGCAAGATGATATTACGGGTGAACGAGAATTCTGCTGGGTCGCGTATATTATTTCTTTATTAGTGAGACAAGTTATTGGTTCTTCAACGTACGTTACGGTTACATTTGTCGTCTCCTTTTTATCCAAAACTGATTTTAAGGTATTAGAAGACTTATAGAATTTCCCTTTGATATACACGCCGTGCTTGGCAGGAGCTAAGATAATGTTTTGATTTCCCATAGATGGGTATCCTATAATTACAGCTGGATACATATTAATGTTTTTTACAACAACAAATGTATCGGCAAACGTGCGATTACCGACTCTGAACTGAACATGAGTTATGCCTATGACGTTTAATTCATTATTTCCTATACCTGAAATTCTAATTCCTGATTTTTCAATCGGAAAGTTCGAAAACAACAAATGATGTGTCTTCAAATCCATAATATTACGTGGACTACCAGAGTCAAAAAATAACGTAAAGGATTTGTGTTCTAGATTTACAGCATATAAGGTTGGCCGTAACTCATTTTGGCTTATTATTGTATGAATTCGTTGCAAATCTACGGGAGCATGCACTGTTTTACTTAATTCGGCCGTGTGTTTCATAGGAAAATCTATTGTCTCACAATTATCTGATAAAACATTAAATTGATTATTCAATACTATTGATGTTGACATGAATGACCTTGACCCAAAATCACTCTCTTCCCCTCGAGAGTTACCTATGTGGTATTTGCTTTGCTCTGCACATTCTGAAAATTAGTCTGACCTTGCGAGGTCTGGTTTGACGGCCCAGGCTCAGCGATATTTGAAGAAGTGTTTGTTTGTTTTGGACTCTGAACTGCATTGACATTTGGTTGTTTCTTCTTATTGTTAAAATGAGGATTTTTCTTTTTATTTCCATATGGAACTGACTGTGGAATTGACTGTGTATTTCTGGGATATTGTTGTGTCTTACGCGAGTAACATTGACTATATGAATGCGTTGCAGTGTTGTGAATTGAGCAAAATCTCGTTCTGCAGTCTGCGCTTATGTGACCTTGACGTTTGCAGTTATAACACGTCATTCCCGCTACTGGACTGCTAACTACGTTCACTGTTTGTGGTTTTGTTTCATTCTTTGCAAAAACTTGAGTTAACACGGGATCGAGATCTGGACACTTGGACATGTGTTTCTTTATCTGTTTATAGACATCCAATTCCGTACTTGCAGGCGTTAACTTCTTATCAAAACACCGTACTAAAGCTTCAGGCAACATAAGTGTCATGCAAGTCAAATACATTAATCGCAAAAAATCTTTCACGGAGATGTTATCGTTAGTAACCCAAGTGGAATGACCTAAAATGTCCTGATATTCGTTAAGCCTATCAGCTATGAGAGCTGCTCTCTCAATAACATTAAGCCGATTCATAGTGGCTTGATTAAGTGTATTTCGTAACGTTAATACTACATCCAAGCCTTCCTCACCCCCATAGATCGCGCGTAACCTAACTTTGAAATCATCCCAAGTAACTGCTTCTTGAAATGAAACACCTCTTAAATACGCACTCGCATCCCCCTTAGAAAAATCTATAAAACTTTTAGCTTCTTGTAATTGTACAAAAGGGTATACGATTTGTTTGGCATTTAAATGGGCATCGACGGATGAAATCCATGACTCCACATTTTGTGGCAAGAACCCGTTGATTCGACCCTGAAAAGGAAGGATTGCTGACCTGGCATTTACAAGCGTCACAATTGGAGGAGGATTAGTCTGCCCTACACCACTAGGTCCAGGGAAGGGCTGACAGGAGGAGTCATGACTGCTGTATTTTTTTTTCCTATCTCTTCGACCCCTTGCAATTCTATCAAAATATCTATATGAGTACAGACGCCCACTGCGTAAACGCATATGTATAACAAAATTCCCCAAACAATGTCACTAATCCCATAACATTCCCCGAGAATTTCTGAAAGAAAAAGGAATTAGCACAAAGAAAGAGAAATTCTAAATGAGAATTCGGAGTTTCCTTTAACAAAGATTAGCAATTTACTCACCCCAGTAATAATCGACTAACGACTCGTGATAACTACACTTCACTGCCCAAACTGGAATGAATTAAAAAAATCTGTACTTAGCTTATATATGGATCTGCGTGATGTCGACACGTCCTCTCTCTCTCTCTTGATGTTTTGTTAGCGATGTATCGTTCGAGTTTCTTGTTGAATGTAGTGCTTCCTGGGTATGTTTTGCAATTGTTGAACGCCAGTCCTTGGGTTTCCTAGGATGTTGATTGAAGATTCAATTGGTATTCATAACATTTGTTAATGTTAACTGTCCCGTTGGACTATAATATTTAGTCAAAATTGTAGATTCATGTAGATAATGTTGAGTTCTTGAAGATCTTTCTCAGGTTTTACAGCTTTTATTTTGAAGTCTTGAAGATCTTTCTCTGGTTTTACAGATTTTATTTTGAAGTCTTGAAGATCTTTCTCTGGTTTTACAGCTTTTATTTTGAAGTCTTGAAGATTTTTCTCTAATTCTTAGAGTTTAACCGCTGCCACCATTTATTGGCAGTAGTATGTGGTGAAGGATTTCCTTATAAGTCGGTGACAGGTGGTCCCTTTCGGTAAGTTTCATCAACCGCTTTGCCACATGTTTGTTGTACGGGAGAGGAAGTGCTGGCATTGTAGAGGTCCACGTGAAGTTCGCGAAGTAGGCTCGTTCTCTGATGAGTGTCCGTAGACCAGTCACCATGGAATTCGGGGAAGTCCCGACACAACCATCTGCTGCAACGAAGATGTGGGTGAAGGACGTGGATCCGTCAGGGCATGATACATTGAAGCCGTCCTTGTCGTATCGTATCCACGAGCCATTGTTCAGTCTGCAATTGAACTCATTATTGTCAAAGGGATAAAGCTTATCCAGACAATCTTCACTTGTATGGGAGAGAGCACCGTCTAGCACTATACCTAACTCGCATGAATCCATTAAGTTTTTATGGAATTCAAATGAGTCAGCTGTACATATTTTTCTATCCATTGCGTCTGAACAGTGAGTTAATTGATTTAAGTCTTTAATGACCGTATATGTTCCCTTTTCTGGGGAAATCAATACGTGTCCTGTCAAACTGGATATTACTGGATTTGAGTGATTCATCATGAAAGTCGGAAATGGTGATATCCTGTAAGATTGCCAGGCATCAGAAGAATCAAAGGGAATTGTAATCATAATCTTGTTATTATCTACGTTTACTGTAATTAGACTGTAATAAAATTCTAACCTATGTTTGTCTAACAAAGGAACATAGCCTAGTTTATCCCTTCCGTTCTCCAGAATTAACTTTAAGTAACTTATAGGCAACAAATGGGGCGACAATACACCTTTAGTTGCTAACGTGATAGCTTCTACATAATCCTTGGATTTCTCAATGAAATGTGCAATTCTGTTATGTATGTGATCTATCTTTGAATCATAATACGTTAATGTTGCCAACAAATCCTGTACTTCCATAATTTGAACGATATTATTTGAATGTTCATTTACTAAATCCATAATTTTATTGATTGAAGCTAACTGATTCCTTAGTTCTGACATAATCAATTCATCTTTATAAGTCAAGAACTCAATTTTCTTATTTTGATTACTAATTTTAGGACGATTGGAAATTCCTAAACCTAAACTTGCAACAGACCCAAAGATGCTTAATGCAGCATAAATAAACGGATTCCGTCTTTCTTTATGTTCGTGTCCTACAGTCCACATCAAAAGGTCATAAGCCAAAGATCCTGTCTCGCCAGTCTTATTTTTCAAGTCATCAGATAGCATCTCTGCAACTTTTATTGTTGATCCAAGCAAACTCTCTGTAGTCAAATGAAAATGTCTTCTATGCAACTCATCCAATGATGCAGAAAACCTTGAAATGGCGGTTCTTAAGCTAATGACATCATTCTCTTGAAGAAAAATTGCTTGCATATTCACTTCTACAATTACATTGGTTGATGTAATAAAAATGTCTTCTTGTCTTTCAACTATATTGCCATATTTAAAATATATATTTTTAGTTTTAGAGCTCATCCCACACGAGAAAAATGTCTGAGCGAACAATATCACTCCCAACAACAAAAATTTCATCGTGGAAACCTGTAACGAGAAAAAATATATGTAATTACTCCTGTATTAAAAAAAAAACTTTTAATCACATAAAAATAAAAAAAAATTTCCCTCACTTCTTTTCCTCTCTTTTCTTTTTAATTTCTTATGTGAGCCAATGGTACTATTCTCTCATCCGTGGGTTGGGATACGTTTTGAACTCTAAACCTATTGGCCGTTAATGTTTCCAAAATGTTAAATGGGCCTTCAAACTTAGGTGTTAGTTTATAATTGAGCCCTTTTCGTACATTGATTTGAATATATATGTTATCACCAACGGTATATGTTTTAGTTGGTTTCGCTATTTTATCATGATTCCTTTTCATTATGATTTATGATTCTTCTAAATTCTTTCGAAGGATATCATATCGACTTATACTTGCATTTATACATTCTTTTAAAGGATTTGATAGATTAGTTGTAGGCGTTAATACATGGAAAGGTGTTCTAACTGGGGTACCATACAATGCTTCATGCAGTGACATTTTAATTGATATATGATATGAATGATTCAGAGTACTCAGTGCCGCCGGTATTGCAATATCCCAGTTGGGGTCTGATCCCCCTAGTGTTACCCTCAATATATTCAATATCTTCCTATTTGCTCTTTCCACTAGCCCATTCGACTCTGGGTGATATATCATTGTATTTATTTTCTTTATGTTGAGGAATTCACACAATGAGGTAAGAAAGTGATTATTAAATTCACCAGCCGAGTCTGAGATTATCATGTGTGGAATTCCATGTTTACAAATGTAACACTCGTAAAACTTCCTAGCGCATTTAATCCCAGTTTTAGTTTTAAGCGCTATTAGTTCTGTATATCAAGTTAAAGCATCTATAATTACTAAGAGGTGCTTATTTCCTCTGTCTGACTCGTAAAATCCTGTTAACAAATCTAAATGTATTCTTTCAAAGGGTTGATTGGGCACAGGATAAGCTCCTAGGCTGACAGGTGTTTTCGTATGCCCTTTGTTTTCCTGACATGTGCGACAATTAGCTATGTGTCTTTTTATATCTGTAAGCATTGTATGCCAATAAAACAATGATTTGGCTTTCTGTGACATTAATGAGAACCCAGGGTGTCCATGTAATGGATTTGAATGCAACCAATTCAGGACAGTAGAAATAAGTGAGATTGGTACAACTGCCTGGTCGTTAGTTACATGTGGTGTATTGCGGGAATTCCTTGTCACAGTCCTACACAGAATATTATCTTTGATTATATAATTCTGCTGCTTATACTTTATACATTCCTTTTCTTTATGATTGCCTTTCAAAGCATTTATAATTGTTTCTATTTTCTGATCTTTTCTTTTCTCAGTCTGTAACAATTCAGCGCTCCAGCCTAAATCTTCTTGTTCAGATATTGTTTTTACAATTGGCATGGATGTTGATATATCTATTAATTCTGCTAAAGGCCCCGTACAAGATGACACGGGGTTGCGTGATAATGCATCCGCAATGATATTTGCTTTCCCAGGTAAATATCCGATTCTTGCCAAAATCTTGAATGATCAAATGCCACCGAGTTCGTTTAGGGCTGTGATTGAAGCCTTTAAAGAACTCTGGTAGTGGTTTATGGTCAGTAAGAACCTTAACGGGATAACCGTAAATTATGAACTTAAAATGCACTAGCGAAATAACAATAGCTAGCCCTTCCTTGTCTATTACTGCATACTTACTTTCGGAAGTTCTCAATTTTTGAGAATAGAAAGCTATCGGGAAAAATTGTTTATCATATTGCTGAAGCAATACCCCTCCTACTCCTAAGTCTGAGGCGTCTGTTGCAATGAAGAATTCCTTACCGAAGTCAGGAAATTTTAAGATAGGAGAACTACACAGTTCATCTTTCAAAGTATTAAACGCCTGTTGATGTTGCTCAGACCATATGAAATCTACGCCCTTCTTAGTAAGATCAGTTAAAGGAGCGGCTATTATTGAATAGTTGCGTATAAAACGCCTGTAATATCCACTGCAACCCAGAAATTGCTGTATTTCCTTGACATTAGTAGGTATGGGAAAATTACGTATAGCCGACACCTTATCATGGACTACTTTAAGACCTTGGCTTGACACCATGAAACCCAAATATATTAATTCTGTTTTGAAAAATTCACACTTACTAATCTTTACCCTTAAGTTATGTTGTCTTAATCTCTGTAGTACTAGTTCTAACTTATGTAGATGTTCTTCTAAGGTGTTGGAAAAGATTACAAGATCATCCATATAGGCATGCAATATATCCCCTAACAAGTCTCCAAACACTATGTTAATCATTCTTGTAAATGTTATAGGAGCACAACGTAAACCAAAAGGCATCCGTAAAAATTCATAATGTCCCCTGGCTGTGCTGAAGGCTGTGTATGGGATACTATCTTCTTCTAATGATATCTGGTGAAAGCCTTTAAGTAAGTCCAAACTGGTAAAATATTTATTCTGACCTAACAAAGACAAAATATCGTCAGTACATGGCACTGGGAATCGATCAGGGATCGTTTCCTCGTTTAGACGACGAAAGTCGACGCAGATACACCATGTTCGATCTTTTTTTCGGTACAACTATTAAAGGAAAATTATAAGGGCTGTTTGATTTTCTAATGACTCCTTCCTTTAACATTTTACCTACTTCATCATTTATTTCATTCTGGAATTTCATAAGGAGTCTGTACGAGGGTACATATATAATTTTCTGCTTGTCCTTATTTGATGCTCGATCACATCTGTTTTTCCTAAGGATCCATCCGTAGTGGAAAAGACATCTTGATATTTAGTTAAAAGTTCAAAAATTTTCTGCTGAATTTCTTCGTCTTGAATGTCCTTACTGATTTTATTTTTAATAGATCGCAAAAGGGATTCATCCGCAACTGATTGAGAGTGATTGATTTCAGCAACGGTAAGAATACGATGTTTATTAACTTCTACATCCAAGATATGTTGATTTTTGTGAATTACCAAAGTGTTATTTAAATGATTACAGACTTCGATATTACATTGCTGATGTGAGCCTACTGTATAAATAGCTTGTGTGACAGTACAATCCGTTAGTTTTCAAAGTATCGGAAAGGATTAATATTTCAGATCCCGGTAGTGTTTTCTTTATTTGCACTATTAAATTCGAAGGTATGTTTGGTTCGATAGATTGCGTGCAAGATGATATTACGGGTGAACGAGAATTCTGCTGGGTCGCGTATATTATTTCTTTATTAGTGAGACAAGTTATTGGTTCTTCAACGTACGTTACGGTTACATTTGTCGTCTCCTTTTTATCCTAAACTGATTTTAAGGTATTAGAAGACTTATAGAAATTCCCTTTGATATACACGCCGTGCTTGGCAGGAGCTAAGATAATGTTTTGATTTCCCATAGATGGGTATCCTATAATTACAGCTGGATACATATTAATGCTTTTTACAACAACAAATGTATCGGCAAACGTGCGATTACCGACTCTGAACTGAACATGAGTTATGCCTATGACGTTTAATTCATTATTTCCTATACCTGAAATTCTAATTCCTGATTTTTCAATCGGAAAGTTCGAAAACAACAAATGATGTGTCTTCAAATCCATAATATTACGTGGACTACCAGAGTAAAAAAATAACGTAAAGGATTTGTGTTCTAAATTTACAGCATATAAGGTTGGCCGTAACTCATTTTGGCTTATTATTGTATGAATTCGTTGCAAATCTACGGGAGCATGCACTGTTTTACTTAATTCGGCCGTGTGTTTCATAGGAAAATCTATTGTCTCACAATTATCTGATAAAACATTAAATTGATTATTCAATACTATTGATGTTGACATGAATGACCTTGACCCAACATCACTCTCTTCCCCTCTAGAGTTAACTATGTGGTATTTGCTTTGCTCTGCACATTCTGAAAATTAGTCTGACCTTGCGAGGTCTGGTTTGACGGCCCAGGCTCAGCGATATTTGAAGAAGTGTTTGTTTGTTTTGGACTCTGAACTGCATTGACATTTGGTTGTTTCTTCTTATTGTTAAAATGAGGATTTTTCTTTTTATTTCCATATGGAACTGACTGTGGAATTGACTGTGTATTTCTGGGATATTATTGTGTCTTACGCGAGTAACATTGACTATATGAATGCGTTGCAGTGTTGTGAATTGAGCAAAATCTCGTTCCGCAGTCTGCGCTTATGTGACCTTGACGTTTGCAGTTATAACACGTCATTCCCGCTACTGGACTGCTAACTACGTTCACCGTTTGTGGTTTTGTTTCATTCTTTGCAAAAACTTGAGTTAACACGGGATCGAGATCTGGACACTTGGACATGTGTTTCTTTATCTGTTTATAGACATCCAATTCCGTACTTGCAAGCGTTAACTTCTTATCAAAACACCGTACTAAAGCTTCAGGCAACATAAGTGTCATGCAAGTCAAATACATTAATCGCAAAAAATCTTTCACGGAGATGTTATCGTTAGTAACCCAAGTGGAATGACCTAAAATGTCCTGATATTCGTTAAGCCTATCAGCTATGAGAGCTGCTCTCTCAATAACATTAAGCCGATTCATAGTGGCTTGATTAAGTGTATTTCGTAACGTTAATACTACATCCAAGCCTTCCTCACCCCCATAGATCGCGCGTAACCTAACTTTGAAATCATCCCAAGTAACTGCTTCTTGAAATGAAACACCTCTTAAATACGCACTCGCATTCCCCTTAGAAAAATCTATAAAACTTTTAGCTTCTTGTAATTGTACAAAAGGGTATACGATTTGTTTGGCATTTAAATGGGCATCGACGGATGAAATCCATGACTCCACATTTTGTGGCAAGAACCCGTTGATTCGACCCTGAAAAGGAAGGATTGCTGACCTGGCATTTACAAGCGTCACAATTGGAGGAGGATTAGTCTGCCCTACACCACTAGGTCCAGGGGAAGGGCTGACAGGAGGAGTCATGACTGCTGTATTTTTTTTTCCTATCTCTTCGACCCCTTGCAATTCTATCAAAATATCTATATGAGTACAGACGCCCACTGCGTAAACGCATATGTATAACAAAATTCCCCAAACAATGTCACTAATCCCATAACATTCCCCGAGAATTTCTGAAAGAAAAAGGAATTAGCACAAAGAAAGAGAAATTCTAAATGAGAATTCGGAGTTTCCTTTAACAAAGATTAGCAATTCACTCACCCCAGTAATAATCGACTAACGACTCGTGATAACTACACTTCACTGCCCAAACTGGAATGAATTCAAAAAATCTGTACTTAGCTTATATATGGATCTGCGTGATGTCGACACGTCCTCTCTCTCTCTTGATGTTTTGTTAGCGATGTATCGTTCGAGTTTCTTGTTGAATGTAGTGCTTCCTGGGTATGTTTTGCAATTGTTGAACGCCAGTCCTTGGGTTTCCTAGGATGTTGATTGAAGATTCAATTGGTATTCATAACATTTGTTAATGTTAACTGTTCCGTTGGACTATAATATTTAGTCAAAATTGTAGATTCATGTAGATAATGTTGAGTTCTTGAAGATCTTTCTCAGGTTTTACAGCTTTTATTTTGAAGTCTTGAAGATCTTTCTCTGGTTTTACAGCTTTTATTTTGAAGTCTTGAAGATCTTTCTCTGGTTTTACAGCTTTTATTTTGAAGTCTTGAAGATTTTTCTCTAATTCTTAGAGTTTAACCGCTGCCACCATTTATTGGCAGTAGTATGTGGTGAAGGATTTCCTTATAAGTCGGTGACAGGTGGTCCCTTTCGGTAAGTTTCATCAACCGCTTTGCCACATGTTTGTTGTACGGGAGAGGAAGTGCTGGCATTGTAGAGGTCCACGTGAAGTTCGCGAAGTAGGCTCGTTCTCTGATGAGTGTCCGTAGACCAGTCACCATGGAATTCGGGGAAGTCCCGACACAACCATCTGCTGCGACGAAGATGTGGGTGAAGGACGTGGATCCGTCAGGGCATGATACATTGAAGCCGTCCTTGTTGTATCGTATCCACGAGCCATTGTTCAGTCTGCAATTGAACTCATTATTGTCAAAGGGATAAAGCTTATCCAGACAATCTTCACTTGTATGGGAGAGAGCACCGTCTAGCACTATACCTAACTCGCATGAATCCATTAAGTTTTTATGGAATTCAAATGAGTCAGCTGTACATATTTTTCTATCCATTGCGTCTGAACAGTGAGTTAATTGATTTAAGTCTTTAATGACCGTATATGTTCCCTTGTCTGGGGAAATCAATACGTGTCCTGTCAAACTGGATATTACTGGATTTGAGTGATTCGTCATGAAAGTCGGAAATGGTGATATCCTGTAAGATTGCCAGGCATCAGAAGAATCAAAGGGAATTGTAATCATAATCTTGTTATTATCTACGTTTACTTTAATTAGACTGTAATAAAATTCTAACCTATGTTCGTCTAACAAAGGAACATAGCCTAGTTTATCCCTTCCGTTCTCCAGAATTAACTTTAAGTAACTTATAGGCAACAAATGGGGCGACAATACACCTTTAGTTGCTAACGTGATAGCTTCTACATAATCCTTGGATTTCTCAATGAAATGTGCAATTCTGTTATGTATGTGATCTATCTTTGAATCATAATACGTTAATGTTGCCAACAAATCCTGTACTTCCATAATTTGAACGATATTATTTGAATGTTCATTTACTAAATCCATAATTTTATTGATTGAAGCTAACTGATTCCTTAGTTCTGACATAATCAATTCATCTTTATAAGTCAAGAACTCAATTTTCTTATTTTGATTACTAATTTTAGGACGATTGGAAATTCCTAAACCTAAACTTGCAACAGACCCAAAGATGCTTAATGCAGCATAAATAAACGGATTCCGTCTTTCTTTATGTTCGTGTCCTACAGTCCACATCAAAAGGTCATAAGCCAAAGATCCTGTCTCGCCAGTCTTATTTTTCAAGTCATCAGATAGCATCTCTGCAACTTTTAATGTTGATCCAAGCAAACTCTCTGAAGTCAAATGAAAATGTCTTCTATGCAACTCATCCAATGATGCAGAAAACCTTGAAATGGCGGTTCTTAAGCTAATGACATCATTCTCTTGAAGAAAAATTGCTTGCATATTCACTTCTACAATTACGTTGGTTGATGTAATAAAAATGTCTTCTTGTCTTTCAACTATATTGCCATATTTAAAATATATATTTTTAGTTTTAGAGCTCATCCCACACGAGAAAAATGTCTGAGCGAACAATATCACTCCCAACAACAAAAAATTCATCTTGGAAACCTGTAACGAGAAAAAATATATGTAATTACTCCTGTATTAAAAAGAAAACTTTTAATCACATAAAAATAAAAAAAAATTTTCCCTCACTTCTTTTCCTCTCTTTTCTTTTTAATTTCTTATGTGAGCCAATGGTATTATTCTCTCATCCGTGGGTTGGGATACGTTTCGAACTCTAAACCTATTGGCCGTTAATGTTTCCAAAATAATAAATGGGCCTTCAAAATTAGGTGTTAGTTTATAATTGAGCCCTTTTCGTACATTGATTTGAATATATATGTTATCACCAACGGTATATGTTTTAGTTGGTTTCGCTATTTTATCATGATTCCTTTTCATTATGATTTGTGATTCTTCTAAATTCTTTCGAAGGATATCATATCGACTTATACTTGCATTTATACATTCTTTTAAAGGATTTGATAGATTAGTTGTAGGCGTTAATACATGGAAAGGTGTTCTAACTGGGGTACCATACAATGCTTCATGCGGTAACATTTTAATTGATATATGATATGAATGATTCAGAGTACTCAGTGCCGCCGGTATTGCAATATCCCAGTTGGGGTCTGATCCCCCTAGTGTTACCCTCAATATATTCAATATCTTCCTATTTGCTCTTTCCACTAGCCCATTCGACTCTGGGTGATATATCATGGTATTTATTCTCTTTATGTTGAGGAATTCACACAATGAGGTAAGAAAGTGATTATTAAATTCACCAGCCGAGTCTGAGATTATCATGTGTGGAATTCCATGTTTACAAATGTAACACTCGTAAAGCTTCCTAGCGCATTCAATCGCAGTTTTAGTTTTAAGAGCTATTAGTTCTGTATATCGAGTTAAAGCATCTATAATTACTAAGAGGTGCTTATTTCCTCTGTCTGACTCGTAAAATCCTGTTAACAAATCTAAATGTATTCTTTCAAAGGGTTGATTGGGCACAGGATAAGCTCCTAGGTTGACAGGTGTTTTTGTATGCCCTTTGTTTTCCTAACATGTGCGACAATTAGCTATGTGTCTTTTTATATCTGTAAGCATTGTATGCCAATAAAACAATGATTTGGCTTTCTGTGACATTAATGAGAACCCAGGGTGTCCATGTAATGGATTTGAATGCAACCAATTCAGGACAGTGGAAATAAGTGAGATTGGTACTACTACCTGGTCGTTAGTTACATGTGGTGTATTGCGGGTTTTCCTTGTCACAGTCCTACACAGAATATTATCTTTGATTATATAATTCTGCTGCTTATACTTTATATATTCCTTTTCTTTATGATTGCCTTTCAAAGCATTTATAATTGTTTCTATTTTCTGATCTATTCTTTTCTCAGTCTGTAACAATTCAGCGCTCCAGCCTAAATCTTCTTGTTCTGATATTGTTTTTACAATAGGCATGGATGTTGATATATCTATTAATTCAGCTAAAGGCTCCGTACAAGACGACACGGGGTTGCGTGATAATGCATCCGCAATGATATTTGCTTTCCCAGGTAAATATCTGATTCTTGCGCCAAAATCTTGAATGATCAAATGCCACCGAGTTCGTTTAGGGCTGTGATTGAAGCCTTTAAAGAACTCTGTTAGTGGTTTATGGTCAGTAAGAACCTTAACGGGATAACCGTAAATTATGAACTTAAAATGCACTAGCGAATTAACAATAGCTAGCCCTTCCTTGTCTATTACTGCATACTTACTTTAGGAAGTTCTCAATTTTCGAGAATAGAAAGCTATCGGGAAAAATTGTTTATCATATTGGTGAAGCAATACCCCTCCTACTCTTAAGTCTGAGGCGTCTGTTGCAATGAAGAATTCCTTACCGAAGTCAGAAAATTTTAAGATAGGAGAACTACACAGTTCATCTTTCAAAGTATTAAACTCCTGTTGATGTTGCTCAGACCATATGAAATCTACGCCCTTCTTCGTAAGATCAGTTAAAGGAGCGGCTATTATTGAATAGTTGCGTATAAAACGCCTGTAATATCCACTACAACCCAGAAATTGCTGTATTCCCTTGACATTAGTAGGTATGGGAAAATTACGTATAGCCGACACCTTATCATGGACTACTTTAAGACCTTGGCTTGACACCATGAAACCCAAATATATTAATTCTGTTTTGAAAAATTCACACTTACTAATCTTTACCCTTAAGTTATGTTGTCTTAATCTCTGTAGTACTAGTTCTAACTTACGTAGATGTTCTTCTAAGGTGTTGGAAAAGATTACAAGATCATCCATATAGGCATGCAATATATCCCCTAACAAGTCTCCAAACACTATGTTAATCATTTTTGTAAATGTTATAGGAGCACAACGTAAACCAAAAGGCATCCGTAAAAATTCATAATGTCCCCTGGCTGTGCTGAAGGCTGTGTATGGGATACTATCTTCTTCTAATGATATCTGGTGAAAGCCTTTAAGTAAGTCCAAACTGGTAAAATATTTATTCTGACCTAACAAAGACAAAATATCGTCAGTACATGGCACTGGGAATCGATCAGGGATCGTTTCCTCATTTAGACGACGAAAGTCGACGCAGATACGCCATGTTCGATCTTTTTTCGGTACATCTATTAAAGGAAAATTATAAGGGCTGTTTGATTTTCTAATGACTCCTTCCTCTAACATTTTACCTACTTCATCATTTATTTCATTCTGGAATTTCATAGGGAGTCTGTACGAGGGTACATATATAATTTTCTGCTTGTCCTTATTTGATGCTCGATCACATCTGTTTTTCCTAAGGATCCATCCGTAGTGGAAAAGACATCTTGATATTTAGTTAAAAGTTCATAAATTTTCTGCTGAATTTCTTCTTCTTGAATGTCCTTACTGATTTTATTTTTAATAGATCGCAAAAGGGATTCATCCGCAACTGATTGAGAGTGATTGATTTCAGCAACGGTAAGAATACGATGTTTATAAACTTCTACATCCAAGATATGTTGATTTTTGTGAATTACCAAAGTGTTATTTAAATGATTACAGACTTCGATATTACATTGCTGATGTGAGCCTACTGTATAAATAGCTTGTGTGACAGACAATCCGTTAGTTTTCAAAGTATCGGAATGGATTAATATTTCAGATCCCGGTAGTGTTTTCTTTATTTGCACTATTAAATTCGAAGGTATGTTTGGTTCGATAGATTGCGTGCAAGATGATATTACGGGTGAACGAGAATTCTGCTGGGTCGCGTATATTATTTCTTTATTAGTGAGACAAGTTATTGGTTCTTCAACGTACGTTACGGTTACATTTGTCGTCTCCTTTTTATCCAAAACTGATTTTAAGGTATTAGAAGACTTATAGAATTTCCCTTTGATATACACGCCGTGCTTGGCAGGAGCTAAGATAATGTTTTGATTTCCCATAGATGGGTATCCTATAATTACAGCTGGATACATATTAATGTTTTTTACAACAACAAATGTATCGGCAAACGTGCGATTACCGACTCTGAACTGAACATGAGTTATGCCTATGACGTTTAATTCATTATTTCCTATACCTGAAAGTCTAATTCCTGATTTTTCAATCGGAAAGTTCGAAAACAACAAATGATGTGTCTTCAAATCCATAATATTACGTGGACTACCAGAGTCAAAAAATAACGTAAAGGATTTGTGTTCTAAATTTACAGCATATAAGGTTGGCCGTAACTCATTTTGGCTTATTATTGTATGAATTCGTTGCAAATCTACGGGAGCATGCACTGTTTTACTTAATTCGGCCGTGTGTTTCATAGGAAAATCTATTGTCTCACAATTATCTGATAAAACATTAAATTGATTATTCAATACTATTGATGTTGACATGAATGACCTTGACCCAACATCACTCTCTTCCCCTCGAGAGTTACCTATGTGGTATTTGCTTTGCTCTGCACATTCTGAAAATTAGTCTGACCTTGCGAGGTCTGGTTTGACGGCCCAGGCTCAGCGATATTTGAAGAAGTGTTTGTTTGTTTTGGACTCTGAACTGCATTGACATTTGGTTGTTTCTTCTTATTGTTAAAATGAGGATTTTTCTTTTTATTTCCATATGGAACTGACTGTGGAATTGACTGTGTATTTCTGGGATATTGTTGTGTCTTACGCGAGTAACATTGACTATATGAATGCGTTGCAGTGTTGTGAATTGAGCAAAATCTCGTTCTGCAGTCTGCGCTTATGTGACCTTGACGTTTGCAGTTATAACACGGCATTCCCGCTACTGGACTGCTAACTACGTTCACTGTTTGTGGTTTTGTTTCATTCTTTGCAAAAACTTGAGTTAACACGGGATCGAGATCTGGACACTTAGACATGTGTTTCTTTATCTGTTTATAGACATCCAATTCCGTACTTGCAGGCGTTAACTTCTTATCAAAACACCGTACTAAAGCTTCAGGCAACATAAGTGTCATGCAAGTCAAATACATTAATCGCAAAAAATCTTTCACGGAGATGTTATCGTTAGTAACCCAAGTGGAATGACCTAAAATGTCCTGATATTCGTTAAGCCTATCAGCTATGAGAGCTGCTCTCTCAATAACATTAAGCCGATTCATAGTGGCTTGATTAAGTGTATTTCGTAACGTTAATACTACATCCAAGGCTTCCTCACCCCCATAGATCGCGCGTAACCTAACTTTGAAATCATCCCAAGTAACTGCTTCTTGAAATGAAACACCTCTTAAATACGCACTCGCATCCCCCTTAGAAAAATCTATAAAACTTTTAGCTTCTTGTAATTGTACAAAAGGGTCTACGATTTGTTTGGCATTTAAATGGGCATCGACGGATGAAATCCATGACTCCACATTTTGTGGCAAGAACCCGTTGACTCGACCCTGAAAAGGAAGGATTGCTGACCTGGCATTTACAAGCGTCACAATTGAAGGAGGATTAGTCTGCCCTACACCACTAGGTCCAGGGGAAGGGCTGACAGGAGGAGTCATGACTGCTGTATTTTTTTTTTCCTATCTCTTCGACCCCTTGCAATTCTATCAAAATATCTATATGAGTACAGACGCCCACTGCGTAAACGCATATGTATAACAAAATTCCCCAAACAATGTCACTAATCCCATAACATTCCCCGAGAATTTCTGAAAGAAAAAGGAATTAGCACAAAGAAAGAGAAATTCTAAATGAGAATTCGGAGTTTCCTTTAACAAAGATTAGCAATTCACTCACCCCAGTAATAATCGACTAACGACTCGTGATAACTACACTTCACTGCCCAAACTGGAATGAATTCAAAAAATCTGTACTTAGCTTATATATGGATCTGCGTGATGTCGACACGTCCTCTCTCTCTCTCTTGATGTTTTGTTAGCGATGTATCGTTCGAGTTTCTTGTTGAATGTAGTGCTTCCTGGGTATGTTTTGCAATTGTTGAACGCCAGTCCTTGGGTTTCCTAGGATGTTGATTGAAGATTCAATTGGTATTCATAACATTTGTTAATGTTAACTGTTCCGTTGGACTATAATATTTAGTCAAAATTGTAGATTCATGTAGATAATGTTGAGTTCTTGAAGATCTTTCTCAGGTTTTACAGCTTTTATTTTGAAGTCTTGAAGATCTTTCTCTGGTTTTACAGCTTTTATTTTGAAGTCTTGAAGATCTTTCTCTAGTTTTACAGCTTTTATTTTGAAGTCTTGAAGATTTTTCTCTAATTCTTAGAGTTTAACCGCTGCCACCATTTATTGGCGTGCTACTGTTATAAGCACACATTGAGTATGTGTTGTTTCAGATGTATGTAAATGGATAACAGAATACATATTATTAGCTTTAAAGTATTTATTCTATAAAAACAACAGAGTTAAACATCTCCATCACTGGAGGAAGCTGGGTTGGTCAGATGACCAATTCTGGTGAAGTATAGATATGAACTGACTAACTTATCGATATCACAGATATCGTATGCTTAGTTTATATTAGACTCGTCACAAACTCGGAAGACACCTGCATCCGGTGACGTCACAAACTTTCACACGCTGAGACAATGTGTTGACGTTTAAGAAGAATGTCACATTGTCGAGGTTTGCATTGTATGCCCTGTTTATGATTTGAAATACTACAGCAAGTCCCACGGCTAGCTCCTTCATCTAACATGACATATTACGTCATGTGTTTTAAACATGTAATATTAACTATTCTAATTATTACATATATATATATATATATATATATATATATATATATATATATATAAATATATATATATATATATATATATATATATATATATATATATATAAATATATATATATATATATATATATATATATATATATATATATATATATATATATATATATATATATATATATATATATATATATATATATATATATATATATATATATATATATATATATGTATATATATATATATATATATATATATATATATATATATATATATATATATAATTAATGGCATTTTTGCTTCTAGAAAGCTTGAGGTTTAGTAGAAAGGCGAAGGAAAGCAGATACTTCAGCATTTGGACAGTTTATTGGCTAAGCTTTCGGGAACAACATTTCCCATCATCGGAGCTAAAAAAGGAATGTAAAACACAGATCAATAGACATTACGTTAGTCAATGAATTTCTGTTAAAAAGGCTAGAATTATAACAAATACATTGAAATACTTAAAAAGTGAAGTGGATGAAATTTACTAAAAAATAAATTAAACCATATAAATCAAATTAAAAATTAAAACATTAGAACATTAAATGAATGATATAGGAAAAAGAGCAATATCAAAATCAGAACAAATACACAGAAAACTTTAAAGAAGAATTCACAAAACATCATAGATATGGGAATCAAAACAATAATACACAAAAATAACCTGGAATAAAAGAAAAAAAAACAGACAAAATAAAATATACTCTGGATAAGAAAGAAACACACCTAGTATGGAAAAAATTCCAAGACTGAGACATGGAAGGACGGGGAGGTTTAGACGTTAGAGCGTGTAAGTAATGGTATGAAGATTAAGTGGGAAAGTCGTTAGGCAATACGTAAAGGAACAGAGGTTGTCGAGTGATTGAGAGTAGGGGATAGCTGTTTAATGAAACGTGATTCTAGGGTAGGTAGAGAATAGCTAATGGGAGATTGTGCTAGTATTTTGAAATTAGAATAGTTAATTAATTGCTTGCATTCTAGAGCGTGATTACGTATGGAAGAAAATTCTTTTTTATTTAAAATACAACCTGTACGGTGACTGACTCCTCTATGAGAGTCAATGCGGATCCTCAAGAGACGGTTGGAACAACCAATATAAGTTCCTAAATTACATTTAGGACAATTGTATAAATAAACAATTGAGGACCGCATCAAATCTGGTAGAGTGTCTTTGAAAGTGAACATGCTGCCTATGGATAGTGGATTTTTTAATACAAACTTAAAATTAACATATGGGTACATATTAGAAAGAGCTTTCTCAAGTTTACATTTAACATTTTTATAGTTATATAAAAATGGTAGAGACATATACATTTGTAATTTAGGAACTTATATTGATTGTTTCAACCGTCTCTTGAGGATCCGTATTGACTCTCAGAGGAGTCAGTCACCGTAGAGGTTTTATTTTAAATAAAAAAGAATTTTCTTCCATACGTAATCACGCTCTAGAATGCAAGCAATTAACTAACTATTCTAATTTCAAAATACTAGCACAATCTCCCAATAGCTATTCTCTACCTACCCTAGAATCACTTTTCAGTATCCCCTACTCTCAATCACTCGACAACCTCTGTTCCTTTACATATTGCCTAACGACTTTCCGACTTAATCTTCATACCATTACTTACACGCTCTAACGTCTAAAGACTCTAAACCTCCCTGTCCTTTCATGTCTCAGTCTTGGATTTTTTTTCCATACTAGGTGTGTTTCTTTCTTATCCAGAGTATATTTTATTTTGTCTGTTTGTTTTTTTTCTTTTATTCCAGGTTATTTTTGTGTATTATTGTTTTGATTCCCATATCTATGATGTTTTGTGAATTCTTCTTTAAAGTTTTCTGTGTATTTGTTCTGATTTTGATATTGCTCTTTTTCCTATATCATTCATTTAATGTTCTAGTGTTTTAATTTTTAATTTGATTTATATGGTTTGATTTATTTTTTAGTATATTTCATCCACTTCATTTTTTAAGTATTTCAATGTATTTGTTATAATTCTTGCCTTTTTGACAGAATTTCATTGACTAACGTAATGTCTATTGATCTGTGTTTTACATTCCTTTTTTAGCTCCGATGATGGGAAATGTTGTTCCCGAAAGCTTAGCCAATAAACTGTCCAAATGCTGAAGTATCTGCTTTCCTTCGCCTTTCTACTATATATATACACACACACACACATATATATATATATATATATATATATATATATATATATATATATATATATATATATACATATATATATTATATATAAATATACACATACATACATATATATATATATATATATATATATATATATATATATAAATATATATATATATATATATATAAATATATATATACATATATATTTATAGATATATATATATATATATATATATATATATATATATATTTATAGATATATATATATATATATATATATATATATATATATATATATATATATGCACCAACATTTATATATGTATATTTATATATATGAATATATATGTATATATATATATATATATATATATATATATATATATATATATATATATGTATATATATTTATAGATATATATAAATATATATATATATATATATATATATATATATATATATGCACCAACATTTATATATATATTTATATATATATATATATATATATATATATATATATATATATATATATATATACACATATATATTCATATATATATATATATATATATATATATATATATATATATATATACATATATATATATTATGTTATGTTAGGTTAGGTTAGGTTATATTAGGTTATATATATATATATATATATATATATATATATATATATATATATATATATGTATATATATATATATATATATATATATATATAAATATTTGCATATATATATATATATATATATATATATATATATATACATATATATATATATATATATATATATATATATATATATATATATATATTTATATATATATATATATATATATATATATATATATATATATATATATATATATATATATATATATGTATATATGTATTTGAATAAACTTCTGGGATATAATAAAATATCTAGTTCTAAAATGACTATATTTAACAATACATCTGATCGTTTACATAGTTAAATAATTGAAAGCAGTAAGCTGAGTTGCCGTTCCGAAGTCCTCGAGAATATTCAACCACTCAAATTACCAAGTGGTCGTATGCAGTAATAATCTCTTCACCATATATCCCTTTATTCAACACTGACCTGAAATTTATGAAACAATACACTGTAAAAGGATATAAAACAGCATCTAACCCAACGCAAAAAATTACCCTTAAGAAAGTTCGAGCTATATAAAGAAAACAACTTGACAAATAACAAGCCGAGCACGATAATCTACTCGAATTTATATTAAAGGTGAAACAGTGAAAATTGCGTTTAAAGTTGATAAAATACACCAAATACAGTATAATTTAAAATGTTCAAGGTCAAATTATATTAAATATTAATAGCAGACACGCTGGCTGCCACAATTCATGAATGGAATTGTTAACTGTTATAAATTAAAGTATACTGAGCGTGCATAATCACCAAGTTACTCACATCTTATATCAGCCCGGCAGGAATAAAGCTACACTTTAATGGACGAGGTGGTGTGGTAGTCTCAGGGGTTCAAACTTCCGATATACGGAATAATACCCGGTTGCCGTCTCCATGAGCCCCATCGATGTCGCACTTATATATTACTTTGAGTTCATGAGGTTAAAAAAATCCAAATCCAGAGCGAAGATAATTCCCGGATAAAACCATAGGATCGTTGATCGGCCGGATATATGTATAATGATGGATCGACAAACCTCTCTCCACTCTGCCTCACGTTGAACTGATCTACCAGAACAAAAGAACTGGAACAGACTTCTGTTTTCTTAAATGTAAACACTCAATTGGTGATCTCGGTAGTTTACTAGCGAACTAGATTGTAAGTAACTGTGACAACAAGCTCAGTTTAGATTCCTCTAAAATAACAGAGATCACGAATTGTGTATTTGGCAAATTAAATAAATATAAAGCAATTTTCATTTTCACACCTAAGTAATGGAAGTATTTAATTAATATGCAAATAAAAATTGAAATTCCTTTTCATTTTCCACACTCCAGGGGAAGGGTTCAATAAAGCAACGTTATTGAACTATTACAAAAATTAAGCACAAAAATGTAAATAAATTTTTACTGCAATACCCAGCCAAATATATACAAAATATACATTTCCACAGAACTAAATTATTCATTAATAAGCATATTTTTAGTTCTGCTTTCACTTTCCATGGCGGCTTTCCGTCGCACCTTATTTACAATCTGAAAAGAGTCATCAATAATAACAGATTTCCCTGACTGATCAGAGTTTACATTCATTTCATTTACACTTAAAATTGGAATCAAAGAGCTTACATGACGCTTTACTAATTCGCGAGTTCTACCTTTCAATAAAATTGCATTAGTTGTCTCCCCAATAGTGTTCATTACAGTCTCCTTCACCACCGCCATTGGATAATTAAAGGGTTTACAATTTTCTTCTTTTATCAATACAATATCACCTGGTTTTAGTTGTTTATGCGTAACGGGTTTGTACCTACTCTTAACGTTGACTGCTTGCTTCATTAAATGAGCCAAAAATTCGTTATTATAGGTTTCAGTCAGAGCCTTCCGTACATTTTTCAATTTATTATAGCTCTCTTTAATGTGCAAAAGTGGCTCCTTATTTGCAATCCATTCAGAATCCATTTCTGGGTCTGGCTGCAAAGAGGGGATAAGATTAAGAGAGATCCTATCATAACCATAGATAAGTCTTTCAGGAGTTATCGGGTCTGGAATAAAGTCATCACTTTCATCTCTCAATCCTTCAAAAAATGCCACAGGTCTACGATTGACTTGATAAATTGTTTGAGCAACAATGAACTCAAAATCTCTGTATTCCAACACGTAATTTTTAATAGAGCCATGGATTAGTTGCTTCACCATTTTAACACAAACTTCAACTAAACCTCCCAATGGATGACAACCCTTGAAATATTGTTCAAAAGTGGGAGACTTCACATTATTTTCTTCAAAATATGCTTGAGTATCAGAATCCCTCAAGAAATCAGTCATTATATTTGCTCCAGCTACCAATGATGAACCTAAATCTGATAAGCACAATTCAGGAATGCCATATTCATAAGTATGAATCTGGAAGGCTCTCAAGAATTCTACAGTACTAAGATCAAAACATATCTTCAAATTTATTGCTCTTGACCATAAACAAGTGATGCACAAAATCCAGACCTTAATTTTCTTCTGTTGATATTTTACCTAAAAGTATCCCAAGTGATCAATAAAAATATATTTAAATGGAATGTTAGGGGGTTCCAGTCTAAATTCTCTGTATGGTGATTGATTAAGTTTAATAGTTCTCTGTTTCACCTTGCGACAAGTAATACACTCCTTCAATACACGTTTTACAACAGAGAAGTAGTGCGGTACCCAATACTGCTTTCTTAATTCGGTTAAAATTACATAGCAACCTGAATGGGATAATGCACAATGTAAACTTAAAATTATCAATCTCACAAGCTCACTGTGCTTTGACAACAATATGGGATAACGGATACTTTCATCACATTTCCAACGAGAAAATTTACTCCTAACTCTCAATAAACCAGTCCTATCAGGATAAACATTAAGTTGATTAACTAGATTGGGGATATTCCCAACATTCTTGAACTTACTTGAAAAATACTTTTTCACATCTGCAAAGTGAATGTCTTGGTCAACTTTCAGGATTTGAGTAATAGCCTCTGTATACAAATTTGTTGAGGTTACTTTCATATGAGCGTATTTAACTGTATCCCTTTTATACAGTCTACCTTTTAGAATGTGAACAAACTTTAAAACTAATCTATGCACGGAAACCAGTTTGTAGAAATCAGAATATTTCTGTGGAGATATTAAATGCTCATTAACTTTAGCTATAGACGTGCCATGCATGACCTGATAGTTGCGTGCTTCCAGGGCTGAAAGGTCAGGTTTTGCCAAAGGATTTGGAACCTGAATATTCAAAATATCATCTCTGCTGATCTGCATATCCATATTAGAACACACTTTTAAAAATTTAGGTCCTGAAAAATAATTAGACTTTATAAGAGTTCTATATGAAACAGGTCTGGTAATTTGATCAGCTGGGTTTTCAATACCTGAAACAAATCCATAAATAATAGGATGAATTTCACAAAGTCTACTTATGTGTTCCAACCGATTAAGAATGAATATACTTTTTTTACTTTGCTTCTCAAGCTTATGAACATGAGAATTAATCCAAGCAAGAGAAACTAGACTGTCAGAATATAGCTTCAATTCTACTATATCTAATGGCGAAACACAAGCAGGGCCTACCAGATCTTTATAAAGGTCAATTAATACTTCCGAGCCCAATACAATAGACTGAAATTCTAATGAAGGAATTCCCTTAGCTGAAAGCGCTTTGTTGACAATTCTGTTTTTTGCAAGTACAAAACTAACTTCCAAAGAATCAATCTCTTGAATATAAACAGTAGTACCATATATATCTTTACTGCTATCAGTAAAGGCTACCAATCTATACTGACTATTCCTTCTTCCCACAAACCTTTGAATCTTTATTTCAGGAGATGCATTGACTTGTCTACAAATGTTTTTCCATTCCCTCAAAAGGCTATCATCAAGTTTCATATCCCAATCAAATGAGCCATCACACTGCAATTTGTGCAAAAACAATCTTGCTCTATTTAGAATTGGTCCTGTAAATCCAAACACATCATAGTGTGCAGCAATGGATTTTAATACTTTCCTCTTATTATCTGCTTCAATATCCAACTGCAAATGTCGGGTTCTTAAAGTATCATCTAAACGATTCCATACCATTCCCAAAAGCTTAACTTCTGTTGAGGTTTTCTTAGATTCATTTTCATCAATTTTATCCTGTAGTTCCTTATCGTTAGTGACAAACTGCTGCAGAAAAAATTTATAAGGTTCAAATATGTTTTTAAGATTATCAAATGCCCACTGAAGTTCTTCTGCAGTATTGGAGGTGATGCTACCATTATCCATATAGATTAGGGAGTAGATGTGTCTCTTAAGTTCCTTAATTTCTTTAGAATCCATATCAGTATCAATCATAAGGATTTTGTACAGACCAAGCAAAAGCAAACAAGGTGAGCAAACTAAGCCAAAGGGCAATCTCAAATTTCTATATCCAACAAGAGTATAATCTTTCCGAGCCATATTTTTGAACCACAAAAATAGCAGCTTGTTTGAATCCAAAGGGGTCAAGCAAATATTTAGAAAAGCTTTCTTTACATCAAAACATAGCAATTTAGTATCAAAGCGTAAGTTCAAAAGAGCAGTGGTTATCTTTTGATTGATGCAAGGTCCACTCAACATGGCTTGATTGTGACTTAGTGTAACTTTCTGAGAGGGATCTCTTTCACTAAGGTTAGACAAAAAGACCACCCGACATTTTGTAGTCTCTCTCTCAAGCTTGAAAACTCCCAGGTGACCCATGAAACTGTGACAAGGATTCTCCAACAAAAACTGTTCCAAATTCTCTATTCTTTCTATGATGCCTAACTCCTGTTGTTCTTTGAAATATTGATCCATCATATTTAAGTAATCAGGATTCTTTATGGTGAATTTCTTTAAATTAGACTTCAAAATTTGAGTTGCCAAATGACGATTTTTGCCCAATAAATGTTTTACTTTATTATTCCAAATTAAGGGCATAACTAGTCTGCCGTCAGCATTCCGAGTTGTGTTACTGAGAACATAGTCAACAATTTTATCATTGTTCTCGACATAATCTTCTGGAATATTAACATCATCAAAATTCAATGTTTTCAAACATAAATTGTCGAGAACTTCTTTGCTGGCTCTCTCAAATTCAGTGTCTATAATTTCTCCATTATGATCAAGTACCGCAAAATTAGCTCCAACTTCCGTATAACTGTTTGTCAGGGAAGCATTGCAGACATTACCCATGTCCTCAACTTCTTCACATAGTATAGATAAAATATTAGAGCATGAAATATGGGCAACAGTGTCCTGACAATTCTTCAAATGTATCAAATTATGACTCATTTGATCCAGATTTCCTATGAGCATAATACCCAACGGAGTTAGCGAGTACACAGAAGGTATATTACCCTCTAAGTCACCAAAAAGAACAGTATTTTCCTTAAGGCAATATGCAGAATTCGACCCTAAGATGAAATCTACGTCCATAATTTCATCCTTTCCATTCAACAGATATTTATCAGCAACAGTATAGCCCTTTTCAATAAAACCCTGAACAACAGATGTCAAACCAGGTAGTTTTAAACATGTTTTAATGGATGGTACACTCATAGCCTCCAATTCACATAATCTGTCCCCAATCATCATAGACACTTTATAAGAACACGTATTGTACAATCGGGAAGAATTAAATCCATTTACTCTTAACGTAATATTTGATTTAACAATTGGTAAATTTTCCCTAACAGCACACTCTTCAGTTATGAAATTTGATTGACATCCCCCATCTCGCAAACAACGGATGCGATTTCCATTAAGAAGGTCACAAGAAAAGGTGGGTAGAATTGCAAGACTACAATCATTTACCATCATAACATCCCTTGAGGCTTCAGCAAAAGTTATACTCGAACTCTTATCTTTTACTTCTACCTTATCTGACTTTGGAGGCTTATCTTTACCCTTCTTTGCCAAACCATTACTATCATTTGTGTGTTCTTTCCTTATATTACTCAAACACAAAAACGTGAAATGAAAAGAACCACAAAAACAACGTCTGGCAAAATAGAAATTGCACTTATCTGAAGAGTGATCCAACCGGGCACATTTTATACAAGCTTTAAGTTTCTTCAGCCTATCGAGCTTTGATTTAGGGTCCGGATATTTACTACATTTATGAACTGGATGGTCACCATTATCACAAAGAGAACAATGTTTGAATACATTAGCATTATCTTTCCGTAACTTTACGTTAGATGCTAAACTTGTGGTGGGGGTTGATTGACAATCTACTTTGGCTGCTAAACCAACAGCTGAATTAGAGGGACATGGTCTGTGTTTGGATCTATAATCAACTCGTTTCTGTACTTCCATATATCTCTCACTCGCCTCAAAGAACTTGCTCTTTATCTGATCCAAAGAAGGGTTAGTTTCATTTGTAATTTGCACAAGCTGATCTTGAAATTTTTTGTTTAGTCCCTTCCATGAAAAATACTGTACTACGTCATCAACAGAGATACTCAAACTTTTAATAGAGTCTTGTATAGAATTAATATTACCAATATACTCAAATGGATCAGATGAAAAATCCAACTTCAACTCTGTCAAACGCTGCAATACATTAAACTTACGAACTGAAGGAGACGCAAGTGCTTGTAAGAGTAAATCCTTTGCAATAGTATAAGACTGTTGTACACTATCCAATGAATTAATCAAATGTGACGCTCTACCGGAAATTTGCTGTTTTAATAGCAAAAACTTGTCAAAGTCTGAATAATTATACCGCTGTACAACATCTTCAAACTGACTTAAAAACTTTGTCAAATCTTCACCATCTTGGCTACAGAACGTAGGCAAAGGAGCCTCAGGACTTTTAAGCCTACCACTATTACAACATGGCGATTGTGATACAGAAACTTTGGTTAAATTATACAAACACCGATTTATTTGGTCATCATAAGAACTACTCTCAGTAATTTCCCTTTCGTTCTCAGCAACAGCTTTGGCTTCGTCCGAAGCATTATCTTCCCATTTCAAATCTCTAATGATAACATCCAATCTGGAAAGTTCATCTTTAACTCTGTTTAATTTGATTTCAAGAATCTTTCTTTCATCTTCCGATTTACCAGACAAACTTGAAATGTCATTAAAAATAATATTCACTTGTCCTCTAAAATTCCCTCGTGAACTAATGTGATATTTAAGTTTATGAGACATTTTGGCACAAAACACAGATACTGCTCACAAAGAAATAAATGTTACAAATATAGGCCTATACTTAAAAAAAATCACGAATGCTAAACAAATCACAGCACGGCCGGTAATAACTAACAATATCGCCCGTAAATAATCGAATGTATTAAGAAATTGCCAAACAAGCAAAACTAAAACCACAGCACGGCCGGTAATAACTAACAATATCGCACGTATATAATCGAATGCATTACGAAATTGTCAAACAAGCAATAAAACTAAACACGAAACAACGCGCAGTAAAATGAAAGATTATTACCACCTTAAATGAAATACCAATAATTCACCAAACAATTCGTAATGAGAAAAATAATCCAATTAGCAAGTTACGACACCGAATGAGGCCACGGAAACGGCAACAGCAGCTTTCCAGCGCGCCCACCCGGGGGCGCCATTTGAATAAACTTCTGGGATATAATAAAATATCTAGTTCTAAAATGACTATATTTAACAATACATCTGATCGTTTACATAGTTAAATAATTGAAAGCAGTAAGCTGAGTTGCCGTTCCGAAGTCCTCGAGAATATTCAACCACTCAAATTACCAAGTGGTCGTATGCAGTAATAATCTCTTCACCATATATCCCTTTATTCAACACTGACCTGAAATTTATGAAACAATACACTGTAAAAGGATATAAAACAGCATCTAACCCAACGCAAAAAATTACCCTTAAGAAAGTTCGAGCTATATAAAGAAAACAACTTGACAAATAACAAGCCGAGCACGATAATCTACTCGAATTTATATTAAAGGTGAAACAGTGAAAATTGCGTTTAAAGTTGATAAAATACACCAAATACAGTATAATTTAAAATGTTCAAGGTCAAATTATATTAAATATTAATAGCAGACACGCTGGCTGCCACAATTCATGAATGGAATTGTTAACTGTTATAAATTAAAGTATACTGAGCGTGCATAATCACCAAGTTACTCACATCTTATATCAGCCCGGCAGGAATAAAGCTACACTTTAATGGACGAGGTGGTGTGGTAGTCTCAGGGGTTCAAACTTCCGATATACGGAATAATACCCGGTTGCCGTCTCCATGAGCCCCATCGATGTCGCACTTATATATTACTTTGAGTTCATGAGGTTAAAAAAATCCAAATCCAGAGCGAAGATAATTCCCGGATAAAACCATAGGATCGTTGATCGGCCGGATATATGTATAATGATGGATCGAC
>NC_090737.1:60932693-60940193 GCF_036898095.1 Palaemon carinicauda
ACGAATGTAACATATTTTAGATTACTGATTTTAAGAAGGCTCCTCATCACATGACTCAAGCCTTATTATTAGTGAATGAATATATTTATCGATTGTCACATTTTGCTTTGTATTGTCCACTTATAACTTTCCAACGTGTTTAGCAGCATTCGAGCAATTTCCTTTTTTCACTGAATGCAGTGTTTCTTTTTTTTTTCTTAAATCTTCTCTTTATGAAAAAACACCAACTAGGTCTTCACTTTTGCCAAAATAGGTTCAATCGAATTTTATTGACAATATAATGGGGAAAGCCGAATAATCTTGTGATAAATATCGACTGCAAATCTATATACCACGTATATGTTATCTATATTTCGAGGGTATTACTTAACCATTTCTACAAGTCGACATTTTAATATACAGTAATATCCGTTTGTGTTGCTGCTTTTTTTTTTTTTGACCAGTTCCTTCACTTATGCCATGCTTGATGCTGTCGAAGTTTTATATAATCCTGTAGATTGATAAGGTCCATCAAGCATTACAGTTATGGAAAATGGTGATATATTTGATAGAAAATTAATACAGAACCACCATTTAAATATGACACTCTTCATTCTGGCTTACAAATAGTTCATGATCCTTGTGTGTGCTTCCTATGATTAACTCTATAATCTTTGAGTGATTTCTGTTTTAGCATTTGAAATTTTTTCGATCTCCCCCACATCTGGATGTGAAGCTGAAGCTACTTATCGTTGTGTTATTTTTGTCAGTACCTGCCCGTAATGAATAGTTTATGACTAAAGCAGATTAATAAATAACTATCACTGACATAAGAAACTACATATGAAAAGTGGCATTGTTTGTGTCACGTTTTTTAACAGTACGACTGAATAATAATACACAACTATAAAAATTAGAAAACTGAGTTTTTTAAAGCATTAAGGATTATATTTAAAGTAATTGTATTCATTATAACCATCAAATCTCATATGTTTCTTTTTATTTTCTAAATAACATATCGAAAATATGTCAACGTAGGTTTTTGTCCATAATTACAGTCAATGCAGTCAACGCCAACTCTTACTCGACATCTCCTGAACCTGTCACCTCCGACTTCGCTCTCCGTATTAGCGCACCAAAGGAGGCCTACACCCACCTCCTCCCTTCGTACCCGGAAGTTTTACATCAAGAACTTCACCAAACGTGTACGGTTCCTACCAAACACAGCATCCATCACCATATCAACACAACAGGGACCCCAGTATTCACCAAATTCAGGCGTCTGATACCTGATTCCTTGGCAGCCACTAAATAAACGTTGGTCGAAATGCGCCTTTGCTAAAAGTCCTGAAGTCCATGGTCATCACTCTTTCACATCGTCCTGAAGAAAGATGACTCTCTGGGCCTGTGTGGGGATTACAAGTGCCTAAACATGCAGACCAAACCGAATCACTAACCCTTCCAAAAGGTTTTTTCTATTCTCGACTTCCTGAAGTGGTATTTTCAGGTGTCCTTGAACACAGAAGACATCACCAAGACCGCCATCACCACGCTATTCGGTACATACAACTCCAATTACTTTTGTTTTTGCTTTTATAATGCTGGGGCCACTTTTCAACGCCTCTTGGATGACATCTTAAGGGACCTCCACTTATTTGTATGCTGATTTGACGACATGCTTGTGTTCTATTCTTCCAAGGATGAAAAGCTTCATCACCTCCGTATATTGCTCGACCGCTTACAACAAAAAGATCTTGTAGTCGGGTGCGACAGGTCTACCCTCGGCTACAATGAAGTATCGATCTTATGGCACCGCATCACGCCTGGAGGAGTCTACCCCCTCCTCAAAAGGTAGTATCGTTTCAGAACACTGTCGAACGTCAAAGCGCTACAAGAATTCTCTGGCATGATCAATTACTATCAGTGTTTCCTGCCAGCCATTGCCACCACTCTTTCACCACTTCATGCGTCCCTCAAAGGCAAATAAAAAACCTGGAGTGCAATCCCCTTAAAGATACGACCTTCTTCAACAGAAAGAATGCCCTATCAGCAAATGCTGCTCTCACCTTTCCCATGCCATATGCCCATCTCCTTCTCTCCCCTGATATCAGGGACATCGGTATTGGTGTAGTACTCAACTAGATGGTCAATGGCTTGCCCTGCCCATTGGAAATCATCAGTAGAAAAATGTCCAAGGTGGAATCTGGCAACTCTACCTTTGACTGCAAATTGCTGGCAACAAACTTTTGCTGTCTGTCACTTTCACCACTTTTTAGAAGGTATGGTCTTCATCATTCTTACGGACCACATGCCTCTGGTACAGGCTTCACTTGACAGTCCGACGCATGGTCCATCCGTCAACACCAACATCTCTCCGCATTGGCTGAATACATTTGCAACCATCAAACCGTCCCTGGGAAAATGAATTCTGTTGTCAATACCCTATGAACAAATACATTGGGCACCATTCATTTGTGATTGGATTAGAAAACCTTGGTAGAAGCTCAATGAAAAGATCTAGAGTACCAAGCATGAAGGATATCCTGCTCATCCCTCCGTAAGGGAGACGTCCCCCTTGAAAACTCTGTGATGTCAGTAATGGTAGATCTCAACCTGTTCATTCATGGCCTCTCAGATCCTTTACTCTGATTTACTGCACAGCTATTGAACATGAAGTTCATTTGGCATGTAATTACTAAGAATACAAGGTATCGTGTCTCCACTTGTACTTCATGCCACAAGTCAAAAGTACATCAACACACAGATATAGGAGTGGGCACCTTTCCTTAACCTCAACGTTATTTTGCCCACATTTGCGTCAAAATAGTAGGTTCCTTATCCAAATAACAAGGACAACGTTACTTGTTTCCTGTCATCAACCTCTCCACTTGTAGGCCTGAAGCAATACCCATGAAAGTGCAACATCCGCCTCATGTACATCTACTGTACTTTCATGGTGAATACCTAAATTTGGTATCCTTGAAAATATTACTTCTTACAAGGGTAACCTTTCCCATCTCAATTGTGGACATCAACGACGAATCTTCCAGGAATTACCTTACATTAGACAATCACTTATAATCCTGCTGCCAACGGAAAGATTGAATGTTTTTATCACACCCTTATAGCAGCTATGGTGTCCCGCTGCAAGAACTCCAATTAATTTAACCAACTTTCCTTGGTTTACCTGGGACTGAGTACCAATTCTAAATATGCTGGATGTCTTAGCAGCTTAACTGTTTTATGGCGACCCGTTGGTCATCCCTGCCAAAGTTTTCCCAACTGCAACCTCATCTGACAATCGCCAGTGACTGCATCTCACTGTGGGAAAATTTCCTCTGTGCTGCCATACTTACAAGTCCTAAGATAAGCAACACACACACCAACAACTTTTCACTATACAATGCAGTTTTTTTTTTTTTTCACAGCTACAATAGCAGGCCACCAATAACACCCCCTTTCACCAGCCCTTTCCTCATGAACCATCGCAATCCAAAGGATTTCTTAAACAACATTTTCGGCAAAGAAGTCTGGGTCCCCATTGATCGCCTAAAACCTGTACGTCTTCTTTAAGATGATCCCCCTACAGTACGCCTCTTAAGAACAGAGCGCCATTTTTCCATGTTGTCTTTTTTAGGAAGTAACCGATGTACTACAGGTGTTTCAGACATGCCCTTACACTATAACGATAATTTTTATTTTTTATTATTATTATTTCACTCTCCATCTCACTGTTAACAGAACCTGTTTAAGCTTGCTTTTTCATGAATAGTTGTGGTCCAATTTTTGTGACCTGCTTGCTCCGAAACTATTATATATATAAGTTCAGTCTTGTGAAATAAATTTATTTGCATTTACCTTGCCTATCAGTTTTCACTCAACTGCTTACTCGCACACTCTCTTGTAAAAAATCAAAAGGATACATATTTACTATAATTATGTCTTCCTTTAGCAACGCCTCGTTGTATTTACTTTTAATTAATCACACATGAACAATAGGTTCTATGCACAGAGAGCACCTAGAATTTTCCGTAACAATTAACGTCACGAATAGAAAAAAAAAAAAATAACGTTAATTTGATCACCAAAAAGAGAGAGGTAACATATTATCAAGGATAACGACTCATCACAAACTGATTGTTAGATTTTTAAGGACATTCATACTAGGTTAAAGACTTTTCAATGTTTAAATTGGGAAAAAAATTGATTGAAAACATTTTTAAAGTATAATTTTACTCATCACAGTTAATATCCTTAGTTGCCGAATTAGAGGAGAAAACAAATTTTTCGTATGTTGATATTTACTGTATGACCTTTTTTTAAAACAAAATTAGGAATTATGCCTTATAGGTTGATTTCTGGATATTTTTTTTTCTTAGTGAGAAATTGTCACACAACCAAAGGATCTTTCCTCATAACTTTGAGTCTTCCTAAACCTCATCCTTCTTCATTATAACACAATAAATTCATTAATTACGTCCTTTGTAAGGCCGACGGCTCGAAATGAGAATGGGAAGTCTGACTTAATAAGATTTAGTTTTACGTCTCTCTCTCTCTCTCTCTCTCTCTCTCTCTCTCTCTCTCTCTCTCTCTCTCTCTCTCTCTCTCTCTCTCTCTCCCTGTTATGAGTACACAGCCATTCACACACTAGTACCGTAACGATTATTACCACAAACCTAATGATAAAGCATCAATTCCCGAGACAGAAGAAGAGGAACGATAGTGTTGCTCTAGCAATATTACCAAATTGTAAAAGGAGTATTCGGTATCATCAGAGAAACAGTAATTGAGGCTGTGAGAACTGTGATTTTTTTTATATGGGCTCTCATGGTAAAAATGTAAAAATTAAGCTCATTTTCTTTAAAAATAAATAAAAGTATTTTCCATTTTGTTAGATTAATTCTCTGTTGTCAAAATATTAATAAGGATATAACCTAATATTTTGCAAAACATTTATATGTGTGCGTTTTCATCTATTTGTATACATTTACATGATTACATGGGCATATATATACAGTATATATATATATATATATATATATATATATATATATATATATATATATATATATATATATATATATATATATGTTTATATATACATAAATAAATAAATAAATATATATATATATATATATATATATATATATATATATATATATATATATATATACACATAGGTTTTTATATTTTCATGGATAGTGTTAAGCTATATTAATATAAAGAAACTGTATCGGAAAAAAAGGTTCTCTTTAGAGCACCTTTTATCTGAAATGATACCCACCATAGACTAGCTAGTGTGTGAGATCCATCCACACAAACACCTGTAAGCCTAGTTAGTTTGAAACTCTAGGTGGTTTGTTTGGATGTGGTGTATTGTCCTATAAATACCAGTATATATGTTTGCACTCTCACTGTACCATATTAAATAAAAAAAAAAAAAAAAAAAAAAATAACCATAAATAACACCGCTGAAGAAGTATCAAGACAATAGTCAAAACATAATTTTATATTCTCTATCCCATTTGCTCTGTATATACACACATACACGCACATAATTGCACATACACAAACAAACATATATATATATATATATATATATATATATATATATATATATATATATATATATATATATTGAACGGCAACAAATGTAGCTATCGCTAGTCTATTGTAAGACAAAAGGCTTCAAACATATTTGTATTCATAACTATGGTTTGAGCAGTTCACATCACCAGCGCCAAGTTGTGATGGTGGGAAACATATGTCAAATTGCTAAAAAAAAAAATATTATGGAATTATTCAACTTCTTGATCTTTGCTGATCATACAGAAACCCTTCCCCATGTTAAAGTATCCCCACTCTGAGGGATATATATATATATATATATATATATATATATATATATATATGAATATATATATATATATATATATATATATATATGTATATATATATATCATCATAGAATTTCCCTCCTAAACCTAGTGACGCAAAAGGCCTCGACTAGATTTAACCAATCGTCTTTATCATCAATTTTGAATTTCAATTCAATACCTCTCCATTCCTCATTTCTAAAATCTGCAAACCATCTCCATCTATACCTCAGTATGATCTAATCTACATATGGAACTTAAGTAATCTTTTTTATGGTCACATTTCTAATCCTGTCATATCCTTTTAGCTCCTAATTTTCTTCTGAGGCTTTAGTTTTCCAATCTACAAATCCTGTTGGGTTTGGTTTCATTGTCATACCATGACTCTTGTTCATACTTAACACCAATCTCACTAAACTGATATATAACCTGATTTTTATGTGTAATTTCAGATGCTTTGATTTATAAATTTTACTTAACCTTGCTATTGCCTGATTTGCTTTTTCCAATCTTTTATTGAACTTCAAGACCTTGTATTAGAGATTTTAGTTCCCAAGTATTTCAAGGATTCTACCTCATTATCCCTTCCTCCTTCTAAGAATATTTCATCTTATTTTACGTATTCAGTTTTCATCATTACTTCTATTCATGTTGAGCCCAATCTCTTGTGATATTTCATGCATTCTGGTATACAAGCATTGCAAATCCCGTGGTGTTCAACTGATAAAGAAAGCTTTATCAGCATACTGTAGGACTGTTATTTCCTATTCAATACAGTCCAATCCCCCTTCACCATCTCGAGCTCTTCTATGCATTGCAAAATCCCTGAGGAGGATAAACAACATAGGTTTCAACACACTCCCTTGGAGTACTTAGCTCTTCATTAAAAATTCACTTGATAGGACTCCTATAACATTAACTTGGCACTTGCTATGCTCATGAACAGACTTAATCAAATTTACATATTCAAGAGGAATTCCATAACAACGATGTTCTATCCACAAAATTGGCCTAAGCGCACTATCAAAGGCTCTTTTATAGTCAATGTATGCCATAAAAATTGGATTTTAATATTCTTCACATTTCTGTATATATCTCGAAATGAAAATATGGTCAGCAAAACTTACCTTTTCTAAATCCTGCTTGTTCCTCTCTCAGATTTTCATCAATCTTTCTTTTTTGTCTCTTTATAAGAATCATACTGCATCCTTTATGACAACTGACGTATTTGTCATACCTTTTTAATGATTGCAATCCGACATGTATCCTTTTATAGCCATTTTTCCCTCCACTTCTAATTCCCATTCATCAAGTTTTGCCTCATCATACCGCATTCTACAAAATAATTTTGTAAGTATTCTAGGGGGTTACTTAATTTTCAGTCAGTATAATGTCAGCAGTTATTCCATCTTAACCAGTGGCTCTCCATATCTTGAATCCTTTTAATGATAACTTCGACTTCAAACATTCTGAATTCATTCATGAGCCCATTAAGGTCTTCAACAGCTTCAGGTATATCAATCAAATTATCTTTATATCTCCAATTCAAGAACTTAGTGAAGTGTTCCATCCAACGCTGCCTTTCTTCATCTTCTGTTGTTTTAACAGATCCATCTCTCATTTTGATGTGTATATGAGCCTTCTT
>NC_090737.1:60950193-60952693 GCF_036898095.1 Palaemon carinicauda
TATCAATTAGATTACTAGTTATAATATATTCTATTCATGACCTCACCGAGGTGTTTCATCCAATGTTGCCTTACTTCATCTTCTCTTGTTATAACAGATCCATCCCTCTTTTTCATGGGTAAATGCTTCTTTGCTCACAGGAAGATTTCATTAATATTTCTATGCCATAGCCACTCCCTGAATTAATAGCTTCGTTAGCCTCATCTGCTTTTCTGTCAAAATATTCTCTAAATCTGCAGTCATTCGTGGATTTTCTTTTGATCTAACTATCAATACTGAAATACTTAGCGTGCTCTACCTTGTAATTTTCTTTACTTCTTCGAAATCTTTCAACATTCAATTTCTATCTTTTTCTCTTTTTTTTTTAATATTATCCCAAGTATCATATGATATCCATGGCTTTTTCCTTGTCACTGCATATCCCAGATCTTCATTACCATATGACTGATATATATTCTTAGTGTCAGACCATTCTTTAGTAATTGCCTGCTCTTTGTCTCTTAAAGTCTCTAACTCTGCAAATCCATTTCTACATTTAATTACAAATGGTTCCCTGTACTCATATTCTAGAAAGTTATTTGTATTAAACCTAGGTATTCTATCTACATATCTGTTGGAGGCTTTTAGTTTTAATTTCAGTGTGGTAAGGAGGAGCTGTTAATCACTACCAATATCTGCATCAGTATAGCTTCTTACATTTCTCAGAGTACTCTTTATCTCTTTCTTAAGTTGTCCGTGATCTATTTGAATTTTGTAATTGCCACATGGGGAAGGCCTTGTATATTTGTGGATGTCCTTGTGCTGGAAAAGAGTATCCCAAATACCTAGATTGTTTGCTGAACAAAAACCTATAAAATGGGTTCCATTATCATCTCCCACTTCACCAAGACCTTCAACAACCACTAGTTTCTCTCTACCTTGATTATTCCCTCCAACTTTAGTATTGAGGTCACCTATCAGAATTTTCATATATCTCTTTAGGATTTCCTCTATTATACTATTCATTTATTTATAGCACCCATCTTTCCTTTCTTCAGGGGAATCATTTGCTGGAACATAGCAAACTATAACACTCACATTGCACTGTTTTGATTTAAACTTAGCAAGTATCAATGTACTATTTACAGCTCTCCATTCAGTTAATGCCTTTCTGCTTCTGGTGTCATCATGATTCCTACCCCCAGAAAGGGCGACAGCAAGTCTGCTAACCATTTTGATACATTATACAGAAATGACCCTTTATATGAGACGATTAAGTGGAAGGGAATACCGTCCATGTAAGTTTTTCGGACCCCGTAGAAATATTGCAAGGAAAGGGTTCATTATAAAGACATGATGTTACTAACCAAAGAGATTTTAAAAATAAGATAAAACTGCCATATATAGGTGTTATACATATACCAAATAATAATGAAACTGAGAACCCCTTTGTTTTCTCCTAACAAAAGACCATAGGAAGCGTCCTTACTAATGTTTATCAAAATAAAAGAGATATAGAATCCGGAGTATATAAAGAATCATTAGGAGAAAGTCTATATTGAACACGGGCCGTACTCTATATCAATGATTACCCGAACATGAAAGATCTGTCCTGTGTGGCTTTGAAAATTCTTTGCTTTTTTAAGAGTACGTGTCCGTATAGAAGGAAGATCCTGGAATCAGCCATCATAAATCGATCAAACACAATAAACATAACCGGCCGGCAATGGAGAGCTGACATAATGGACAATACTCTTCCCAACCCGATTATGAAGAAGATAATCCACAGAGACCAACCACAGCATTGCATCAGAGGTTAGACTTAGTTCTAAGTGATGACATGAATAATTTTGTATCTGATATAAAAGTTGAAGAGAAATTTATTATCCCCACAGTACACAAACTTATGACATTTTGTCAACCTCTACAGAAACATGTATTAGTAAAGAAAATAAACTTTAGACATAAATCCAATTTTTCTCCCACCGTATTTATTGAAGAAGTTATAAAGAAAATTATTGATACTATCAACATTCCCTGTGATCACGATGACCAACGTCTGTTAGGGAGCTAAGTGTGCTAACTGTCTTACGACCACTTATAATAAAGTGAGTAAAAGGGAATATGATACCATGTGCCCACCGATGGAAGAGACTATAACTGTAAAAGACAAATCTCTTTAGTTTGATAGAGAGACTTTGGTAAAAACAGAGGGAAAAAAGACGTAAAGAAAGAAAGTGGAATAGGTTAAAAACTGAAAGTACTTGGGTAGAATACAAAACTGCTGCGTGTCGATATAATTACCTACTAGGAAGGGAAAAATATGAATACTATAAGAGAAAGATCGTCGAAGCAGCAACAGACATAAATAAGTTATATCGTCTCCTGGATGGTATAATGGGAAATGTAAAAGAAAAGAAGCTACCTGATGGATACAGTGACCAAAAACTAGTAAATAATTTTCTAATATTCTTTATAAACAAAATTGTAAATATAACCAGGTCATTTGTAAATACTCAAC
>NC_090737.1:60965193-60972693 GCF_036898095.1 Palaemon carinicauda
TTGATTCATAATCCTTAATTATTTTATTTTCTTATTCACATTTTCATTTGTTTAAAAAAAATTATGGAAAAAAATAAACTACAGAATACCACAGAAACTGGCAGTTCACCGTACATTCATATGTGTTTGTCTATCTGCTGCTTGAAGATATCAGTACCGTAATCCCCATAGAGAGAGAGAGAGAGAGAGAGAGAGAGAGAGAGAGAGAGAGAGAGAGAGAGAGAGAGAGAGAGAGAGAGAGAGAAATGTCATTACCACTATGTTAAATATATTTCTGTTACTTTGAAGAGCTAAATTATAATGAGACTTTTTGGTTTGAAAAAGAATGAGGCTAAAATGTTAAGTAACCAAAATTAATTGTTCTTACGTTATGAGGAAAATATTTCACCTGCCAGACAATTAAAAGTTTTATTGTGAAATATATTACAAGAACTTAATTCAATCAAATGGAAATTGTCTTCTGTTGAAGGGCTATTTCAACTTTACTCTCAGTAGTCTAAATAGCTATTTTCTTTTTCAGGTAAAAGAAAAAAAAATATTACTCCCACACTTCTCACGGTGACTCTGCTAGCATTTATAGGCAATTGATAATACAAATCTCTCACAATATGAAGGCAAACAGGGCGGACCAAAAGATGAAAAAAAAAAAAAAAAAAAAAAAAAACATCACAACGAAAAAAAGAAACATAATTCGCCAATTTCTTGAAAAAAAAAGATAAGATAATGAGTTTTCAAGTATTAAATATCAATCTACAAGCACTTAAAGACAATAACAAGGAACAATTCCATCAAAGAAATACACAACACAAGGCACATATGGTATACAAAAAATTATGTTCATGACCAAAAATTTTTCCCATATATCATAAAATTATTTGGTTCTCACATCTTTATATTCACTCTTCAATGTTTTCAAATCCTTATAATGAACACTTCATCAAAATAGCGAAGAACACCCGTATTTCAAAACACACACACAAACACACAAATAAGATTATTACGAGTGTCTAAAAAATAACCATACTTGGTCAAGCTCAGAGATGAAGACGAAGATTAGAATAGGCCTGTCGCGAATGAACTGCTATTACCTGTTTATTTTAGGCTCCACATGCCCCTCAACATTCCGCCTTCTCGTGATGTGAGATTTGTTTTCCTTGATTGACACGCGTTTTACGATGAATTTCCTCCAAAAATAACTTATTTATGGCGTGCAATTTCCGTCATCGGATCACTTACGGCAAAAATTACTTAAATGCGCTAACACATCATCGGATCACCAGAGGGTATTAGTGTATGTAATCTATTCCGTGTATGCAATAGGTATAGCTTATATATATATTACAAAAAGTTATCTTATATAGACCCTAAACCTTCAGTAACTTTTGAAACATTCTTCAAAACTGTCTGCCTATTATTTTGTTGTGCTGCTTGGAAATGCCTTCTAATCTAGCATTAATTTTTATTTCTTTATGAAATTATCTGTCAAACAAAATCTTTTTCACGGTAACTTCATGGTAGAAACAATGATTTACTGCAAAGACAAATAAATATTTGAATATTATTGAACATAATTAAAAATATGAAAGAGATATGAGTCATGTACTCTTTACCTGATAATTTTGCATACAAGCAAACTAACACACATACACACAAACACACATTCACACGAACACAGCTGGGTTCTGCTTTCATAATCGACACGAACTTTTTTTTTATTGTTTTTTTTTTATACTTCAGTATGGGATGCCAAGAACCTAAAGAGATTTTTTTTTTCCTTTTTCAGGAAAATGAGCAAGGTCTTCATTTTTGGATAATATCCTTATGCCATAAAATAAAAAATAAAAGATGATTGATGAAGTTAGTAATTTGGAAATAAGAAACTCTATGATTATTGACATTTATGGATAATGCCTTTGTTTTTCTTTTTTCTTTTTGCTTCAACTTATCATGCTCAAAAATTTCTTTGTGTAGGTAACAAGACGAGGTTACCAATGTCCTAACTCTTTTAGGTAAACGCACCCTGGCTTTGATTTTCAGTGATTTGGAATTATTGCTTACTTAAGCAATTTTATGACTTTGCAATTGTAAAATTGGTATGAGATGTATAACACACGATGAAGTGAAGATCTGTTACTTTTTGTTTGTGTACTGAAATTATTTTTATTATATACATTTCCATAGAAACACTCAAATATGGTACCATTTCCTTTGTGAAATAAATCATGTTGGAAAAGTGCTAAAGGAAATTTTCTCAAATTTTTTCTATTCCTCGCATTGCTGTACAACATGTCTAAAAATGAAAATTTCGGCAATCTTTCTCCATTCTCTTTAGAATTTGCATAATATATATTTTCATAACAACTGCCGTAAGTGTTATGCCTATGTAATTTCTGCAACCAATCAGGTCTACTTTTTCTTTTCTTTGTTATTTGGCTATTTTCACCAACACTCCTAAGTTTCATTCATCAGGTTTTGCCTCTTCATGCCATTTTCTACTAAAGATTTTTGTAAGTAGTCTGGGAGAAGCTTCATTTTAGGCCAGGATCACCTCTGCAGTTATTCCATCGTTTTTTAACAGTACGACTGAATAATAATACACAACTATAAAAATTAGAAAACTGAGTTTTTTAAATCATTAAGGATTATATTTAAAGTAATTGTATTCATTATAACCATCAAATCTCATATGTTTCTTTTTATTTTCTAAATAACATATCGAAAATATGTCAACGTAGGTTTTTGTCCATAATTACAGTCAATGCAGTCAACGCCAACTCTTACTCGACATCTCCTGAACCTGTCACCTCCGACTTCGCTCTCCGTATTAGCGCACCCAAGGAGGCCTACACCCACCTCCTCCCTTCTTACCCGGAAGTTTTACATCAAGAACTTCACCAAACGTGTACGGTTCCTACCAAACACAGCATCCATCACCATATCAAGACAACAGGGACCCCAGTATTCACCAAATTCAGGCGTCTGATACCTGATTCCTTGGCAGCCACTAAATAAACGTTGGTCGAAATGCGTCTTTGCTAAAAGTCCTGAAGTCCATGGTCATCACTCTTTCACATCGTCCTGAAGAAAGATGACTCTCTGGGCCTGTGTGGGGATTACAAGTGCCTAAACATGCAGACCAAACCGGATCACTAACCCTTCCAAAAGGTTTTTTCTATTCTCGACTTCCTGAAGTGGTATTTTCAGGTGTCCTTGAACACAGAAGACATCACCAAGACCGCCATCACCACGCTATTCGGTACATACAACTTCAATTACTTTTGTTTTTGCTTTTATAATGCTGGGGCCACTTTTCAACGCCTCTTGGATGACATCTTAAGGGACCTCCACTTATTTGTATGTTGATTTGACGACATGCTTGTGTTCTATTCTTCCAAGGATGAAAAGCTTCATCACCTCCGTATATTGCTCGACCGCTTACAACAGAAAGATCTTGTAGTCGGGTGCGACAGGTCTACCCTCGGCTACAATGAAGTATCGATCTTATGGCACCGCATCACGCCTGGAGGAGTCTACCCCCTCCTCAAAAGGTAGTATCGTTTCAGAACACTGTCGAACGTCAAAGTGCTACAAGAATTCTCTGGCATGATCAATTACTATCAGTGTTTCCTGCCAGCCATTGCCACCACTCTTTCACCACTTCATGCGTCCCTCAAAGGCAAATAAAAAACCTGGAGTGCAATCCCCTTAAAGATACGACCTTCTTCAACAGAAAGAATGCCCTATCAGCAAATGCTGCTCTCACCTTTCCCATGCTATATGCCCATCTCCTTCTCTCCCCTGATATCAGGGACATCGGTATTGGTGTAGTACTCAACTAGATGGTCAATGGCTTGCCCTGCCCATTGGAAATCATCAGTAGAAAAATGTCCAAGGTGGAATCTGGCAACTCTACCTTTGACTGCAAATTGCTGGCAACAAACTTTTGCTGTCTGTCACTTTCACCACTTTTTAGAAGGTATGGTCTTCATCATTCTTACGGACCACATGCCTCTGGTACAGGCTTCACTTGACAGTCCGACGCATGGTCCATCCGTCAACACCAACATCTCTCCGCATTGGCTGAATACATTTGCAACCATCAAACCGTCCCTGGGAAAATGAATTCTGTTGTCAATACCCTATGAACAAATACATTGGGCACCATTCATTTGTGATTGGATTAGAAAACCTTGGTAGAAGCTCAATGAAAAGATCTAGAGTACCAAGCATGAAGGATATCCTGCTCATCCCTCCGTAAGGGAGACGTCCCCCTTGAAAACTCTGTGATGTCAGTAATGGTAGATCTCAACCTGTTCCAGTGCACCCACAGGTGTTTGATTTCATTCATGGCCTCTCAGATCCTTTACTCTGATTTACTGCACAGCTATTGAACATGAAGTTCATTTGGCATGTAATTACTAAGAATGCAAGGTATCGTGTCTCCACTTGTACTTCATGCCACAAGTCAAAAGTACATCAACACACAGATATAGGAGTGGGCACCTTTCCTTAACCTCAACGTTATTTTGCCCACATTTGCGTCAAAATAGTAGGTTCCTTATCCAAATAACAAGGACAACGTTACTTGTTTCCTGTCATCAACCTCTCCACTTGTAGGCCTGAAGCTATACCCATGAAAGTGCAACATCCGCCTCATGTACATCTACTGTACTTTCATGGTGAATACCTAAATTTGGTATCCTTGAAAATATTACTTCTTACAAGGGTAACCTTTCCCATCTCAATTGTGGACATCAACGACGAATCTTCCAGGAATTACCTTACATTAGACAATCACTTATAATCCTGCTGCCAACGGAAAGATTGAACGTTTTTATCACACCCTTATAGCAGCTATGGTGTCCCGCTGCAAGAACTCCAATTAATTTAACCAACTTTCCTTGGTTTACCTGGGACTGAGTACCAATTCTAAATATGCTGGATGTCTTGGCAGCTTAACTGTTTTATGGCGACCCGTTGGTCATCCCTGCCAAAGTTTTCCCAACTGCAACCTCATCTGACAATCGCCAGTGACTGCATCTCACTGTGGGAAAATTTCCTCTGTGCTGCCATACTTACAAGTCCTAAGATAAGCAACACACACACCAACAACTTTTCACTATACAATGCAGGTTTTTTTTTTTTCACAGCTACAATAGCAGGCCACCAATAACACCCCCTTTCACCAGCCCTTTCCTCATGAACCATCGCAATCCAAAGGATTTCTTAAACAACATTTTCGGCAAAGAAGTCTGGGTCCCCATTGATCGCCTAAAACCTGTACGTCTTCTTTAAGATGATCCCCCTACAGTACGCCTCTTAAGAACAGAGCGCCATTTTTCCATGTTGTCTTTTTTAGGAAGTAACCGATGTACTACAGGTGTTTCAGACATGCCCTTACACTATAACGATAATTTTTATTTTTTATTATTATTATTTCACTCTCCATCTCACTGTTAACAGAACCTGTTTAAGCTTGCTTTTTCATGAATAGTTGTGGTCCAATTTTTGTGACCTGCTTGCTCCGAAACTATTATATATATAAGTTCAGTCTTGTGAAATAAATTTATTTGCATTTACCTTGCCTATCAGTTTTCACTCAACTGCTTACTCGCACACTCTCTTGTAAAAAATCAAAAGGATACATATTTACTATAATTATGTCTTCCTTTAGCAACGCCTCGTTGTATTTACTTTTAATTAATCACACATGAACAATAGGTTCTATGCACAGAGAGCACCTAGAATTTTCCGTAACAATTAACGTCACGAATAGAAAAAAAAAAAATAACGTTAATTTGATCACCAAAAAGAGAGAGGTAACATATTATCAAGGATAACGACTCATCACAAACTGATTGTTAGATTTTTAAGGACATTCATACTAGGTTAAAGACTTTTCAATGTTTAAATTGGGAAAAAAATTGATTGAAAACATTTTTAAAGTATAATTTTACTCATCACAGTTAATATCCTTAGTTGCCGAATTAGAGGAGAAAACAAATTTTTCGTATGTTGATATTTACTGTATGACCTTTTTTAAAACAAAATTAGGAATTATGCCTTATAGGTTGATTTCTGGATATTTTTTTTTCTTAGTGAGAAATTGTCACACAACCAAAGGATCTTTCCTCATAACTTTGAGTCTTCCTAAACCTCATCCTTCTTCATTATAACACAATAAATTCATTAATTACGTCCTTTGTAAGGCCGACGGCTCGAAATGAGAATGGGAAGTCTGACTTAATAAGATTTAGTTTTACGTCTCTCTCTCTCTCTCTCTCTCTCTCTCTCTCTCTCTCTCTCTCTCTCTCTCTCTCTCTCCTGTTATGAGTACACAGCCATTCACACACTAGTACCGTAACGATTATTACCACAAACCTAATGATAAAGCATCAATTCCCGAGACAGAAGAAGAGGAACGATAGTGTTGCTCTAGCAATATTACCAAATTGTAAAAGGAGTATTCGGTATCATCAGAGAAACAGTAATTGAGGCTGTGAGAACTGTGATTTTTTTTATATGGGCTCTCATGGTAAAAATGTAAAAATTAAGCTCATTTTCTTTAAAAATAAATAAAAGTATTTTCCATTTTGTTAGATTAATTCTCTGTTGTCAAAATATTAATAAGGATATAACCTAATATTTTGCAAAACATTTATATGTGTGCGTTTTCATCTATTTGTATACATTTACATGATTACATGGGCATATATGTACAGTATATATACATATGTATATATATATATATATATATATATATATATATATATATATATATATATATATGTTTATATATACATAAATAAATAAATATATATATTTATATATATATATATATATATATATATATATATATATATATATATATATATATATATATATATATATATATATATACATACATAGGTTTTTATATTTTCATGGATAGTGTTAAGCTATATTAATATAAAGAAACTGTATCGGAAAAAAGGTTCTCTTTAGAGCACCTTTTATCTGAAATGATACCCACCATAGACTAGCTAGTTTGTGAGATCCATCCACACAAACACCTGTAAGCCTAGTTAGTTTGAAACTCTAGGTGGTTTGTTTGGATGTGGTGTATTGTCCTATAAATACCAGTATATAAGTTTGCACTCTCACTGTACCATATTAAATGTAAAAAAAAAAAAAAAAAAAAATAACAATAAATAACACCGCTGAAGAAGTATCAAGACAATAGTCAAAACATAATTTTATATTCTCTATCCCATTTGCTCTGTTCTTTTATACACACATACACGCACATAATTGCACATACACAAACAAACATATATATATATATATATATATATATATATATATATATATATATATATTGAACGGCAACAAATGTAGCTATCGCTAGTCTATTGTAAGACAAAAGGCTTCAAACATATTTGTATTCATAACTATGGTTTGAGCAGTTCACATCACCAGCGCCAAGTTGTGATGGTGGGAAACATATGTCAAATTGCTAAA
>NC_090737.1:60980193-60985193 GCF_036898095.1 Palaemon carinicauda
ATATATATATATATATATATATATATATATATATATATATATATATATATTTATATATACATATATATAAAACTATATATATATATATATGCATAAATATATATATATATATATATATATATATATATATATATATATATATATATATATAAATATATATATAATGTATATATATATATATATATATATATATATATATATATATATATATATATATATATACAGTTTATATTTATATATATATATATATATATATATATATGTATATATATATGTATATATATATATATATATATATATATATATATATATATATACAGTATATATTTTTATATATATATATATATATACATATATATATATATATATATATATATATATATATATATTATATATATATATATATATATATATATATATATATATATATATATATGTATATATATATGTATATATATATATATATATATATATATATATATATATATATATATATATATATATATATATATGACTTCCGAATAACTTATTTATTTAAACAAGCCCTTGTCTGATATGATTTCTTAATTTTTCATCAAGCTACAATTATAAAGACCCTGTATTGGGGATCATAGTGTCTAAATATTTATATATCTCCACCTCGCTAATCCCTTCTACTTTCAATGATATTTCATCTTCCAATGCATATTCTGTTTTCATCATGTGTCTTTCTTCTATTTATCTTTAGCCTAACATCATGTGATATTTGATGCCTTCTGTTAAGCAAACTTTTAAACTTTTGTAATATACTTTACAAAATCCATTAGGAGGACCAACATTGTATGTGACAACACATTCCATTGGAGTGATCCATTGTTCACTGGAAATTCATTTGATAAGACTCCAAAAGCATTAAATTCCCACTTGCTATGCTCATGAACAGACTTAATCAAATTTGCATATTTAACAGGGGCTCCATAATAACGCAGGACTCTCCACAAAATTGGTCGGTGCACTCTTTCAAAGGATTCTTCATAGTCTACAGATGCCATAAAAAGTTGGATATCTATATTCTACACATTGCTGTACTTATTGTCTTGAGATGAAAATTTGATCAGTCCAACCTCTCACTTTTCTAAATCCTGTTTACTTATCTCTTAGATTTTCATCATTTTTTTTTTCTCTAGACTCTAAAGATATAATATACTATACAGTATATTTTAATTACAACTTATTTAAGCGTGATGCCCCAGTAATTTTTAAAATAAGTTAGATCTTTTTTTTTTTTTTTTTATCTTCACCAACACTCCTACCTCCCATTCATCTGGTTTTGCCTCTTCATGGTACATTCTATAAAATAATCTTGTAAGTATTCCGGGAGTCACTTCATTTTCTGCCAATATCATATAAGCATCATTCATGGGCACATCAAGATTGTCCTCAGTTCCTGTATATCAATTAGATTACTAGTTATAATATATTCTATTCATGACCTCACCGAGGTGTTTCATCCAATGTTGCCTTACTTCATCTTCTCTTGTTATAACAGATCCATCCCTCTTTTTCATGGGTAAATGCTTCTTTGCTCACAGGAAGATTTCATTAATATTTCTATGCCATAGCCACTCCCTGAATTAATAGCTTCGTTAGCCTCATCTGCTTTTCTGTCAAAATATTCTCTAAATCTGCAGTCATTCGTGGATTTTCTTTTGATCTAACTATCAATACTGAAATACTTAGCGTGCTCTACCTTGTAATTTTCTTTACTTCTTCGAAATCTTTCAACATTCAATTTCTATCTTTTTCTCTTTTTTTTTTTAATATTATCCCAAGTATCATATGATATCCATGGCTTTTTCCTTGTCACTGCATATCCCAGATCTTCATTACCATATGACTGATATATATTCTTAGTGTCAGACCATTCTTTAGTAATTGCCTGCTCTTTGTCTCTTAAAGTCTCTAACACTGCAAATCCATTTCTACATTTAATTACAAATGGTTCCCTGTACTCATATTCTAGAAAGTTATTTGTATTAAACCTAGGTATTCTATCTACATATCTGTTGGAGGCTTTTAGTTTTAATTTCAGTGTGGTAAGGAGGAGCTGTTAATCACTACCAATATCTGCATCAGTATAGCTTCTTACATTTCTCAGAGTACTCTTTATCTCTTTCTTAAGTTGTCCGTGATCTATTTGAATTTTGTAATTGCCACATGGGGAAGGCCTTGTATATTTGTGGATGTCCTTGTGCTGGAAAAGAGTATCCCAAATACCTAGATTGTTTGCTGAACAAAAACCTATAAAATGGGTTCCATTATCATCTCCCACTTCACCAAGACCTTCAACAACCACTAGTTTCTCTCTACCTTGATTATTCCCTCCAACTTTAGTATTGAGGTCACCTATCAGAATTTTCATATATCTCTTTAGGATTTCCTCTATTATACTATTCATTTATTTATAGCACCCATCTTTCCTTTCTTCAGGGGAATCATTTGCTGGAACATAGCAAACTATAACACTCATATTGCACTGTTTTGATTTAAACTTAGCAAGTATCAATGTACTATTTACAGCTCTCCATTCAGTTAATGCCTTTCTGCTTCTGGTGTCATCATGATTCCTACCCCCAGAAAGGGCGACAGCAAGTCTGCTAACCATTTTGATACATTATACAGAAATGACCCTTTATATGAGACGATTAAGTGGAAGGGAATACCGTCCATGTAAGTTTTTCGGACCCCGTAGAAATATTGCAAGGAAAGGGTTCATTATAAAGACATGATGTTACTAACCAAAGAGATTTTAAAAATAAGATAAAACTGCCATATATAGGTGTTATACATATACCAAATAATAATGAAACTGAGAACCCCTTTGTTTTCTCCTAACAAAAGACCATAGGAAGCGTCCTTACTAATGTTTATCAAAATAAAAGAGATATAGAATCCGGAGTATATAAAGAATCATTAGGAGAAAGTCTATATTGAACACGGGCCGTACTCTATATCAATGATTACCCGAACATGAAAGATCTGTCCTGTGTGGCTTTGAAAATTCTTTGCTTTTTTAAGAGTACGTGTCCGTATAGAAGGAAGATCCTGGAATCAGCCATCATAAATCGATCAAACACAATAAACATAACCGGCCGGCAATGGAGAGCTGACATAATGGACAATACTCTTCCCAACCCGATTATGAAGAAGATAATCCACAGAGACCAACCACAGCATTGCATCAGAGGTTAGACTTAGTTCTAAGTGATGACATGAATAATTTTGTATCTGATATAAAAGTTGAAGAGAAATTTATTATCCCCACAGTACACAAACTTATGACATTTTGTCAACCTCTACAGAAACATGTATTAGTAAAGAAAATAAACTTTAGACATAAATCCAATTTTTCTCCCACCGTATTTATTGAAGAAGTTATAAAGAAAATTATTGATAATATCAACATTCCCTGTGATCACGATGACCAACGTCTGTTAGGGAGCTAAGTGTGCTAACTGTCTTACGACCACTTATAATAAAGTGAGTAAAAGGGAATATGATACCATGTGCCCACCGATGGAAGAGACTATAACTGTAAAAGACAAATCTCTTTAGTTTGATAGAGAGACTTTGGTAAAAACAGAGGGAAAAAGACGTAAAGAAAGAAAGTGGAATAGGTTAAAAACTGAAAGTACTTGGGTAGAATACAAAACTGCTGCGTGTCGATATAATTACCTACTAGGAAGGGAAAAATATGATACTATAAGAGAAAGATTGTCGAAGCAGCAACAGACATAAATAAGTTATATCGTCTCCTGGATGGTATAATGGGAAATGTAAAAGAAAAGAAGCTACCTGATGGATAGTGACCAAAAACTAGTAAATCATTTTCTAATATTCTTTATAAACAAAATTGTAAATATAACCAGGTCATTTGTAAATACTCAACATCAGATTAATGATACACCAGGCAAACAGACAAAATTGATACGATTTAACACAACATAACATCACCAGAATTATCAAGAGAGCAAAGAAAACAAACTGCGTGATTGATCCTAAGCCAATATCTGTAGTAATTGGAGAGAGGGGCTTTTCTAGCCTAGCCGAAATAATAATGAGAATAGCAAATGCAAGCATTGATGAATGTAAGTTTCCTAAATCTGAGATAAAGGCTATAGTTACACCAGTTCAGAAAAATGCACTGGACTACCAGGATTTAAGCTCATATAGACCTATTTCTAATCTATCCTTTGTCTCAAAAGTGCTTAAATATGTAATTCGTGAACAACTAGTCAGTCACTTAGAAGTAATGGCAGGTTCACCTGACAACCAATCTGCTTACAGAAAACTATACTCTACGGAGACAGCCATCTGCTCTGTTGTAAATGATATGCTAGATATGATGGATGAAAATAAATGTGAAATCTTAATATTGCTCGATCTCAGTGCTGCTTTTGATACAGCTGTGTATGAACTGCTACTAAATGATCTACGGTCCATCGGCGTTGAAGATCAAGCCTTTGAATACCTAAAAGACTACTTATATGGTAGAAATTACTGTGTACTGTACAAATTAGGTACTCTTATTCATCATATAAACCCTTGAAAAGAGGGGTACCCCAGGGGAGTGTACTTGGCCAAATTTTATTCTGCATTTATATATATATATACTATTGGTCTATCGAAAATGCTACAAAGGCATGGCGTGAAGTTCAAACTATTTGCAGATGATACACAATTTTACTTTTCCATAAATGATAAACCGAATCCTTGATAGTGTTAGAGAATGGATGACATTTGAACAACTGAAATTAAATGAGAAAAAAAATGAATTCCTGGTGGTGGGTAAGAGAAACATCATGCAAAACTTGGGTGATATTCAAATGAACATAAATAATGACTCGGTGCCGATATCTAGTAAAGTTTGAGATCTAAGTGTATTTCCTGACTGTAAACGGTCTCTAAATGCCCAAATAAATAATGTAATAAAAATTGCTGGTTATCATCTAAGAAATATT
>NC_090737.1:60987693-60990193 GCF_036898095.1 Palaemon carinicauda
AGGTCATTATGGCCATTCCCCTAGCACATATCTTCATCCTTATCCTCCCTTTACACTCCCCTACCCAACTCCCCTTCCTTGTATCTCCAAGTACCTCTCTGTATCTCTGCTCCTGGAATCTACTAACACTATCAGTAGCCCTTTTCCAATGGATTTGCCGTTGTGGTATTAAAACTCTTTGGGGACACTGGGAGTACTACACCGTTTAGGCTCCTACTCCTTCAGTACTGCCTACATAGTATAGGGGTTAGGCATATAAGTCACTGTCTCCCACAAAGTAATAATAACATCTTTTATTCTTATCTTATATTACCCAAACGGTTTTTTGGTTCTAGCTCCCTTGATAAAATAAATACGTAAGATTTTTTGAAGTTTTGTAAAAAAGTAATATGCTCTCCACCTAACCCCCCCCCCCCCCCCTTCCAAAAATCATCTCAAGTGACTCCATCAAAATTTTTTCATAAATAAAAATATTTTTTTTCTCGAAAATTGCTGTGTAATCCAGTAGACCTATTTTCCTTGAAATTTTTCAAATAAGTATCGCAACTTGAGTAAACTTTTCCATAAATGTTCACATTTGCAATAAAATTCCTTAATTGCTCAGATCTGACTCTCCTTCGGAAAAATGGGGAAAATGAAGATTAGAGACATTAGTCAGGGACCTGATCGTGATTCTTGTCACCAGGCAATATCCTATATGATAACTCGTGCTTCATCCATAAATGAACAAAGTTAAATGCCTGTTATTTAGTTGTAGCTAATGAGGCAGCAATTGAAAAGATCCTCCTCCTCAAAACTAAGGAAGCATTCCATAAGAAAAATTTTGAAATCCTGGACCCCCCCACATCTGAATGCCTTACGGACCTTGGTTATAACCAAGGCAGACAGTTTAGTTTACGGTCAATCAATAGAAGAAATGAAGCATGAAATAGAACAACAAAATAGGGTTAAAGTAACCCAAGTAATCAAACTGCAATCAACCAAAGCCACTTTAAGGTTAAACTGGAAACAGTTCAAATGGTAGGAGACTGCCGTACCGAAGGACTTCTAATCTCAGGCTAAATCTTCCCCCCCCCCCCCCACAAACCCCTAGATTCCTAACTCAAGACGTTTATGTGTCTCTATCTCAATTCATGAGATGCTACAAATATGTTCACACGAAGAAGGACTGCACAAAACCATCCTCACACAAAAATTTTCAATATGTACCACTGAGGACCACTATTGGACCGACTGCAGCAATCAAAAAAATCACAAGTGCATCTCATGCAGTGGTGATCATCCAACTATGGCAGCAAGATCCCCAACAAGGAAAATAATGGTCAATGATCAGGCAAAGACTCTTAGGAACCAACAATCCCACACTTTGCCTAACAAGTCTTTTTGCTCAAGGCTCAGCCCGTAATGCTTGAAAAACCTCTGCTCAACCCAACCTCAACAGCATTACTCTCCAACAATAAACAGTTATGAATACGGCAATAATCATGGTCAATCTGAGTGAAGCAGTCGAACCAGGCACATTTCAATATACGGTCGATGCTTGCTACATGGCAAATTGACTTCCTTTGGTAAAAATCCTCACAGTGGCCATTTATTTGGCCAAAAAAGTATCGGCGATGCTAAAAACTGGTAACATAAATAACTACAGCCCTCAACAAAGCTTGACAGTTAATGAGGTTATGTAATATCCTCCACAACAACTTCAAACTTCAACCTCAACATCTGTTCCTGCAGAAATTTAACTGCAAAGAGCCACTCCTCTCCCAACCCTCCCCCCTATTAAACAATCTCTAGAGATGGCAGCTAAGCCTTTCATAGGGAATGGAATGAGAGTTTAAAATATTTGCTGTTGGAAGCTCAATTACCATATTTAGCAGCCAGGCTGTTGTGCAACCTTCTGGACTACAAAGTGGCCGTGATTTAGATAAAATAATATATAGGGTCAGAGTTTTGGTTATTGTCAGGATTTCCTCAGGGCAGTGTTCGCTCCCCTTCACTATATAACTTTTATATGAAAGATACCACTCCTCCTATACAAGGTTGCCTTCAAATCATGTTTGCAGACGATCACACCAAAGTAATAACTTACCCTATTCAAGATAAACCAATGCTACAGGAAAGACTGTCAGAGAAATGAAAAAAAAAATAATAACTATGAAAAGAAATGGAAAATATCTACAAATAAGAATGAATCTCAGCTTCTCTCATTATCAGTTCGCAATCCCGTGGATATTTTAATAGATAGCGTTAGAATTCCATTTAAACAGAGAGTATTCATACTTGCGTGAATCATTAAAAAATCTGTCATCCTTCCTCATGTTAATGAGAGAATAGCTGCTTCCAGGTTAACTTTCAATGGAAATAAAGGGTTTAGAGTTCTGTCAACCAAAACAGAACTTATATTATATAAATTATTAGTAAGACCACGATTAGAATATCCAGCCAGAATATTTGGAGCACTCAGCAAAACATCATCAATTAAAATTCAGGTAATTCAAAA
>NC_090737.1:61002693-61022693 GCF_036898095.1 Palaemon carinicauda
CAAAGCGAGCATATTTATATGGAGGAATATTTTGGAAATAAAGAGAATTATATCCCTTTCTAAGCCATCAAGTCAGTCATTTTATGAGAAAACATAAGTAAAGTACTTTATTGTGTACTTTACAGTAAAGTTCCTATGCCAGAAACCTGTTACTATCATGTAATAAAACCAAAGGTAATCTACATTACTCGAAACGTTTTTGGCTACAAGTATCGAATTAATATTTTTGTTTTCATAATATTAAATAGAAAATCACTATAATACTGCCACTGGAATATTATTACTACCATCACAATATCATGAAAATTATACTATTAGTATCATTTTCAATTATTATTGTTTTTCTAGAATGTAACAACAACTATGCCTCTAATGAGATTTTTTTTTCTTTTTCTTTGGCAACCCATCTCCTGGGATGTGATGTCTGGTTCTTGCATTAGAAAAAGCAGTATCCATATCAATAGCAGAAGCATAACTACTGGTAGTCAGTTGTAGCTATTAATTGTTTACATCATTACTGTCTTAAGCACACAGACAAGGCTGACTTATTCAAAAGACAGAATCGAAATAAAAGATAATATGGCTTCAAATAATCTTCAATGTATCAGCATTTTTTTTCTGACTAGGTTGCTCTTCTACGCTACCATATATATTATTACATAATTTTGATTAGTAATTGAAATAATGTTCCTTATTGCTATTTATTGCAGATGTTCTTGTGAGAGTGTAGCATAGTCCTTAGTTGATTCTTGATAAATTTCAAATTGGAGAAACTTCTCTCATACGTAACCTGTGTAACTGGCAGAGTGAGCAAGCACTTACATGCTAAACCTATAAAATGGTATGCTTCAGTCAACAGTTCATAATTATATACTAAGTATCTGATAAAAGCATACTGGATAATTTTCGCAAAAATTAATAGTTACAAATGATGTATCTCTAGTTTAAAAATCACTAATATCATAATTCTCACTCAACACTTTGCCTTTAACTTTATAATTTCCCAATAGAACGTGTTTAATTTTTTCCCAATGTTGAGGTAGACTTCTTGACTCGGATTGCAATTAAAAATTTTCATCAGGTCAAAAAGTTTTGGATAAATAAAGGGTAAGTCGACCTAAATCACATCATGTTTTAGAAATCAGTCATAAGGGCTTTTGAAACTTTGTCCAGTATCTGATTATGCACCCCAAATTCAATAGTGTTTAATCAGGTAGTACTTCTCCAGGTACCAAATTCTGTTTTCTTTCGTTTATGAAGGGTCAAATAGCACCTCCAGCTGTGCCTGGTCTTCATTTTGAAGTTTCTCTTTTGCTCATTTACAAATGTGTCTGCTACAACCTTAAAACCTTCCCAGTCTCTTTTTATTCCCTATAGATTCTTATTGTGATTGTAACCATCCTTTCAGCTGATAAAATGTCGATTCTACTCAGACTTTAGAAGAGTCTCATATTTAAGAAGCTCCATACGTTTAAAGATGGGATTTGTGAATGTGGCTATACCTTTCTCAAAATTTGCCAATGCAAATGTTGCTATTGATGTCACTCTTTTTGATTTTCGTAGTAATATGGAAGAGAATTAACACATGAAGTATAAACTTCATAAAACGTCTAATTGTGTATCATGTACTCAGTGGAGCAAATTAGATATTAAAATTAAGAAAAAAAAAAAAAAACTCATTTTGATATCAGAGCACTATTTAGTCTATCAGCGTATCTTGGGTATTGTTGACCAGCTATGAAATCTTTCCTAATCATTACTGTATCTGGGTTTTGCCTAATCAAACTCCACTAACTATAAGTTAGTTTATGCCTATCATGTCATAAATTACACAATTATAAAAAGAAGAGATATACATAGGTTTTCTATGTAAACAAATTGTTTTCCCAAATGACTGTGCAAATTCTTATCAACAGGGGTAAAAAATTTTCTCGTTTTGGCCCTCCCCTTTGCCTAGGTTTGGTATAGTAATATATACTATACAAAGAAATCTAGTATGACTAAGAGTCCAAATACATTGTTTCCAAGGTTTGCTAAATATCTTATTAAAGAAGGTACGTTTTGCTTATGGAAAAAAAAATAGTTTCAGACATCCCCCAAAAAATCGACACTGAAAATTTTTCAGTAATTTCTTTATTCAAACAATGTGTTCTATCTTAATTCCTGTCAATTATCGTAGTAGAATGGTGAATCATAAACTTTATCGTAGGGTCTAAATACTTCCTTATGAAAAGCAATTATTTGTAGACTGAATAAGGAAATCCCTACATTGGAAGCAGTCCAGCTAACAATACAAAATACAGGGAGTTCACATAAAACCTTGATAAAGCCAACTGAATAAGAAATAAAAAAAAAGAGAGACCATGATTACGTTGTGAAAGTCTGCGTCTCTCATTTGATGATAGACACATCACAGAACTCAGCGGTGCCATTTCAAACACTGATTCCCCACAAAAGACAAAATTTTCCTTTGAATTTAAAGAAAATTCTCTCAAAATATTATTGAGACGCCAGAAGAGTTTGGTGTCATCCTAAATTTTCTGTGAAAAAAATCCTGCAAAAAACTATTCATGCCCATTAGTTTATGATAAATTCCACAAAACATCGCATATCGCACATAGACATATCTTCTTTAAGTACTGTAACGGATTTAAAAGAAAACATCTACCTTGCACTCGTAAATACAAAAAAAAAAAAGAACTTGTAAAAAAAAAGACAAAAGTCTTATTTTATTTTATTTTGTAATTCAATTTTTGTATATTTTACTGTTATAATTACTATTAATTAATCTTTTTTTTTTTTAATATATTTACGTTTATCATTTTATTCAACTTTAGTCATTGGAGGAATCTAATATTTTTCAGCCTCACGGAAAGGATGAGTCATGATACAGTTTTGTCATTTCATTAATTAACTGATGATACCCGAGGTGGGCATAAACCATTCTCTTTCACCCTCGGCAACACCCCACTGCTCTTAACACCAACAATTCAATAACAACTGAAAAAAAAAAAGTGTTAAAAGGAAAGTTAGGTTTTTTTTTTTTTTTAATGATTAATATTCTATTAACAACGGAGTCCGGACAGTCTTCATTTAAACGCTCGTACAGATCGTGTACTTATACTATGTACAAGCTACATATAATCCGCCATCCGAGCACAATGCGTCCTTAACCCCCCCCCCCCCCCCTGGCATTCCATCACCCTAAGTGAAGTTTCGGAACTATTATTGGCGACTATACTCTCTCTCTTATGATAATAATAATAATAATAATAATAATAATAATAATAACCCCAAAAATAATGATAATAATATTAATAATAACAATAATAATGATAATAGTTTTTATTATTATTATTATTATTATTATCATTATTATTATTATTATTATTATTATTATTTTCCTTTTTAATGTTTTCTTTTTTTACCCTAAAGAGAGTAAACACCAGCCCAAGCGCCCCTCAAAGTGGGTGGCCCATCTAGAAAATTCCAGAATCTCCAGATACTAATCCACTTCTCCTTCAAGCGTTCTAACATAAGATTAATCAATCATTCTCTTTTCTTTGAAGGCTTTCATTACTTCTAAAGTTTTGACAGAGTCTAAAGCGTTTCCATAGTCTATAAATGCAATACTAAGTGGTTTATGATACTGTATAGATTTTTAAATTTATTGAATAATTACATAGATATGATCAGTTGTTGAATGCCGACTTCTAAACCTTGAATGCTTTATTAGTTGATTAACCCAAATAGCCTGGGGGTAAAAGGGTTAAAATCTAGCGGTCTTTCTATTCGGTCATATATGATTTGTGTAAACATTATATATATTACTAGGAGTATACTTATTGGTCTATCATTTTTCAGGTCATCTGTGTGTCAATTTTTGTGAATTAGTATTATGAAATTTAGAGCTTTCGTCCATCATCTGTGGACTTGGTCACTAAAATGTTGATAAAATTACAAGTCAGGTACTGATATAAGGAAAAACAGAAATACATAAACAATTCAAATACATAACTATATAGTTAAAACAGATTAAAATCAATTACAAATGATTTCAGGTTGTTGGGCCCATGTCCTTTCCAAAATTCTTTGAGATCTTCTGGGTGGTATGTTACGATGGTCACTAGCCAATTCGATGTTTTGGTAGTTCTGATCGTTTGTCACTTGCACTGTCTGTGGAGGATGCACATGTGAAGGAGGACGTTTTTTGTAATATCTACAAATATACACCAAGTTTTCAAACCCGTCTTACATCATTGTGGAACCTTTTCAAGATACTGTATATGTCTCGCATTACTGAGTATATAAGAACAATGACATCGACCACGTGGTCGATAATCTATTAGCATTAAATATATTGTAAAGTTAACATGCATGAATTAAAAAAGCTAACATATTGAAGGACATTCTTAATTCTTCCTGGTTTGTATTTATTTTCTCGTATGCATATAACTAGAATGAACTTTGATTAAAAACATAGCACCGGATGATTTGCATACATTAGTAACGTTAACGCCACTTAGTACTAAGATTTATTAGTTATGACCTACGAACTAAACAACTACCTAAGCTTACCATCTGACTTGGTTAAATGAAGAGCATTGCATCGTTTTTTAACCTTATTAGATTTCTTGGTAATGGGATTCCCCGTATTTCATACTGAAAATTCCTGACATAAGCAGATGAATCAAAATGTATGCTTCAAATCCTAGAAGACCCTGCATTGAAACAATCTTCTCTCTGACACAGATTAATCCATTTTTTTTTATTTAATTTTTTATCTTTAGGAAAATTGTGTGAAAAATGAAATCACCATTTCGATGAGAATTAGAATCACATCCATAAAGCGCATATATATATGGCATTACTTCCTCGTAGCAAAATTTATCAAATGCTAAAGCAAAAAACCTAATCACAACCGCATGAACAACCCTTCCTCTGTTACACTCCTCTACCTGAATCACGAGTGACTGAGAGGACAATAACCCCAACGTTCGTGGCTTGACGTCATGAGCGAACTTGGTCGATTTTTTAGGTAAATGTGGACAGACCTTGTCTCATTATATCTAGGGTACAGTATCCCAGGTCAGCTTAGCCTATTAGAAAGGTTATGAATCGCTTGGCGGTCATATCACTGACAACATCGTTGGTTAAAACTTAGCCAAGCAATAGGTATCTAATACATCAGTTAGGAGTGCATTAGTGTGTGTGGTTAGTGTATAACAGAGGAATCATCTAAGATACCTAGATTTTTACTGAAAAAAAAAATAAACTGATATTAACCTAAACTCCATTATTCAAATAGAGTAATTGGTCATTCATCAACAACCTTTGGAAAGACTTGCTATCCAGATATAACGTTTTCTTTTGCCATAAAACCTAGTGAAAAATTAAGTGTAGTTTGTTGAGATAACTTTATCAGTAGTAGGTATTAGATTAGAAAACTACTTACATGTCACCAGAATCAACGAAGGAATATCTTATAGAAATGAGCAATGCAACTTCAGTAACTGAATTGAATCGACCCGGACATGAATCTTAAACTTGACAACTAAGTGACGAATGATAAAACATTTTTCATAGTCCATTGGAGCTCACTTCAGTATGTAACCATAATGGTGCTGATTGTCAACTATTGTCAATGTTGTAATTGTGTTCCTTTTTTAATAGGGGAAACACCCGTACAATGACCCTTACCATATAAAGTGGAAAGCCATAAAAAAAACTGAGCTTATCTATATAATAGGTCATGAATAATCCAATGATTGCCCTTTTTAACCTATTTACATAGATAGGAGAATATCTTTAAGGATAACTTTTCGATGATAAGCGGAGAAATTTACATATTGTTCGCAAGGATCAACAACAATAGTCTCTGCAACCATTGGCTGCTTATCGCATCCACTGTTTCAGTAAATTTAACTTTTCCATCATACCACGCTTGGTTGTCGAAAGAAATATTGTGTTGCCCATTAGGACAAGGATGTGTAACCAACCCGAAAACTCATCAAAACCACAATGATTTCTAATTATTCGTATAAGATCGTCCACAAGAAATGACAAACAATAGACATAAGGTTGGTGACCACTGCTGAACACCAATTGTGCAAGCAATTAGAGATGTCACAACAATACTATTGGTAATTCTGTACATCAAAATATGTGGTACCATCACTAAAGATCCAAAACCCAGTCTTTTCAATATTAAAAATGAAGTACGCCTTGGTATTCTGCCCTAAGTTGATAGAAATCGATTGTCACAAGTACTATTCACTAATTAATATATTTAAACACAAGCTATGCAATAGCACTTGAAGGTTCTTTTAGTCTTTTAAATGATGTAGACGAAGTGGTGATAAACAAGTATAAGAGTTTTTTTTTAAAGTTTTAATTATAACATTAGCAAAAAGAATACATAACATTTAATTGATAATAAAAGTGAATAATATGGAATAGTCACGTGGTTATAATAAATGACAAACAAACATCAAAGAACGGTGATCATTTCATCAATAGTAATGTACGTAACAAATATAAATGATTGCTATCTGATTTTACATTATATATATAAGCAATAGGTATCTTATTTAACAATAACCAAATACAGTGAAAAGATAAAGAGTACACTCGCGACTACTGCCGTGCGGTCGGTCACTTATCCCTTGTGCATAAGGCCACAACCCTCAAACATGCTTTCGTGTCTTCGACAGGCCAATAAACACGCTCTCTCTCTCGATCATAGCGACCAGCGCACATTTTACGATTACCGTAACATTTACCATTAAACACCAAGCACCAATACTTCGGTGACGGTAAACAACCAACACTGACGAAGACCACTTTCAAGTAGGGCTGATATATAAAATCCTAGGTGGCAGGGATCTCGACCTCTTCCGCACAACAGCACCACGAATGCACTCCCGAGTTATTTCTGGTGATCCCCATTTCACCTCTGAAGAGAGAGAAACAGTAACTAAACAACTGTTCAAAACAAAATATCACAACCAATCTTCACGGTAACAAGACTTCGTTGGTAATAACAGTTGGGTCTTTAACTCGGCTTAACTCTGAAATCCCTATATACATACAAACATTACTTACTATGATTTTAAATATAGTAATAACCTAAATAATAAACAAATATATATAAGTACACGGTGACAATACCTCCCCCCTTAAAAAAAGAAAATAACAATTTTCTGTACTTGCAACTTATATATCAGTTTCACATCTGCTCAAATAATCAGCTCCAACATTCTCTGAGCCTTTTATAACTCTTATATTGAAGTGATATGGTTGCAGACTCAATGACCATCGCATTAATCTTGGATTTAATTCTCGAGCAGTTTGAAGATAAGCCAAGGGCTTGTGATCAGTCTCCAGAACGAAGGATCTTCCATACAAATAGACTGCGAACTTCTGTATCCCCCAGACTATGGCTAGGCACTCCTTCTCCACGGCAGCATACTTAGTTTCCCTCGGTAGCAATTTTCTACTTTCATAGGCAATCGGACGCTTCACTCCATCCACTTCTTGCAGAAGTATGGCACCCAATCCAGCGTTCGAAGCATCTGTACGTAATACGAATTCAGCCTGCAAATCTGGAAGTAAAAGAATAGGCTTGGCAGCAATTTTGTTCTTAAGAGAAACAAACGCCCGGTCATGCATTTCATTCCACAAAAGGTTATTAGGCTGATTTTTCTTGGTAAGATCTGTAAGACAGGACGCGATGGTAGAGTAATTTGGAATGAATTTGCGATAATAACCGCATAATCCCAAAAATGAACGCAATTCCTTCTTGGTCCTCGGATGTTTTGCACCAACAATTTTCTCCACTTTGTCTTTAATAGGCCACATTTTATTACCGCCTACAAAGTGTCCCAAATATTCAATTGAATACATGCCAAAGAAACATTTAGTCGGTTTAGCAGTTAGTCCAGATTTTTTTAGTCTACTCAAAACTTCTTCCAAAAGATACAAATGCTCTTCCCAAGTTTTTGAATGAATTATCAAATCATCTAGAAAAAAACTCACACCCTCTAAACCTGCAAATAAACTTCTCATCATCTTATTGAAAGTGGCTGGGGCATTCACAAGCCCAAATGGAAGCACTTTAAACTGGTACAGTCCTAAATCTGTTTGAAATGCAGTATACTGTTTACTATCCTCATCCAAAGGAATTTGCCAATATCCGCGGGATAAATCCATCTTAGAGAAATATATACTTCCAGTTAAGCTGGCAAATATCTGCTCAGGGTCACACATAGGCTCACTATCAAAAATAGTTAAGGCGTTCAATCTTCTAAAATCTAGACAAATTCGCTTTGAGTTATCAGGTTTCGAAACCACTACCATAGGGGCTGAATATGGAGAACTTGAAGGCTCAATAATATCCAAAACTTTCATAGATTCTATTTCTGAATTCCCATCTCTGTGTAAAGCATAGGGAATTTTGTAGGGTTTTACTTTAACAATTTCTTCTCTTACCAACCTGATTTGGTGTTTGATCACGTGAGTGCGCCCGGGAATGTCTGACATTACCTCTCTGTAGCGGCTAAGGAGAGCTTCCAGATTCTGCTTTTGATTTTCCTGCAATTCCTTATTCAGATTGGCTTGTTCCCAAGTAGGTGAAGGTCCAGTATCAGGCACTAGTAGGGGTGAGAAATCCTCCTGTGGATCCTCCTCGACCACTGCAATTGTACCTCCACTTTCTCGAACTTCTACAGAAGTTTTATTCCTAGGAATGTAAGCTTTAAGCAAGTTAGCATGATAAAGTTTCCTTTTCCCATTTATTTGAATTTCATAATCCATCTTCCCCCTCACACCAACAACAGGAAAAGGACCCTTCCACTGAAGTAACAATTTATTATTAGCCTTGGGTAATAGTAAGAGAACTTCACTGCCAATTTTAAATGTTCAATTTTTAGCCTTTTTATCATAAAAGAATTTATATTTACCTTGCGACTTCCTCAATTCCTCTTGGGCCAACTTACAAGTTTCTTCTAATTTTTCTCGAAGGTTGAATACATAATCGTAAGTAGTTCTTACCTCTTCCTCATTTCTCTCCTTATCCCACAAATCTCTCAGAATAGCTAAAGGGCCACGCACCGTTCGCCCGTATAATAATTCAAAAGGGGAAAACCCCATGCTTGCTTGTGGAGATTCTCGGTATTGTTAGTAATGGCGGTCATTTCGCCACCTTTTTCAAATAACAAAGGATCCCGCCAGCAAGCATGAGTCAAAATGCCACGAGTTTTGGGACCCTACCCAGAGTCTCACCCCCCTCCAACCATCCTATACCAGTCTACTCCCCCTGAGATCTCAATTTCAGCTACCTTCGAGTCACGTGACGACATCGAGGTCCCAGGAGGAGGGAAGCGAGCTGTGAAGGATGTGGGACACGTGACCAAGCCTGACCAATAGGACACCGGTCAGGCCAGTCCCCCCTACCCGCCCCCCCTCAATTGGGGGTCAAGTGGGGTTGATCTACCCAGGGAAAACGGGAGATCCTTCTTCGTGAGTCAGCACCCATAAGGAGAACATCTCCTTTTCTTCACTCAACCTCCTTGAGGGAAACAACATCGCTCTTCACCCTCAAGACATCAGGGAGGCAGGACCTCTGTCTACTTCTTTCCACAAGGGAAGGAAATCAGAGTCTTTTTTACTAAAGGTAAGGTGTCTGATTTTGAGATTCTCAATATCCTTACCAACCTCCCATCCTTTCCTTATCACATCCCATTTTTTCCTTATCCTCTAAAGAAAAAATCCTACCCACTGAACCTTTTATCCTATCCCCTATACCCAGACCACGTGTGCCGTTTAGTCCTAGTTTTAATACATTCACCCTGTGACAGTGTTGATTCCCATGTGTAACGTTTAAATCCCTAAGCTTTGCATTTTCATTTAATTTGCTTAAAGGTTTTAACCACACGACTTCATCGTGTTCCCAGCCGGTAGAAGTAAGTGTGCTGTTAATAATTCAATTTATTTCCCCCTTCCAGGGAACGTGATTGCTGTGCTGGCGTTTCATCCACGGCCAACCAAACTCCATTCGAAGCTCCTCGTGGCTCAAACTAAAATAGTTATCTGCTGTGCTCCCCTTTCATTTATTTCTATTTAAATATTATTGTAAATACATCTTTTTGTCAGTATTCCTTGTATCATTGCTGACTGGCGACCTTTATTATTATTATTTGTTTGTTATGGCCCTTGAGTCCCTTAAGCAAGGCCGGACTCGAACCAGTGGCCCGTAACATATTGGCGACCAAATGCCAGGATTCGCTAAGACAGTAATTTAAAATTAATTTTATCAAAGTCAAATTCCCCCCTTTTTTCTGTCTTTAGCGACTTGACGAACCTCAATTTCATTTTAAGTAAATTATATAATCACTGGAGTTGGAACCGTGGAAGAAAACAGCAAAAGCATTCTATTCTCATTGTTAAAGTTTTGTGTTTACTAGTGCGTGTTCGTACCGCGAACCCTTTTGTTTTGAAAACCGCGTGGTAGATATTAGTCCTGTTGTTTATCAGGATAGCCAACCGCGTGAAAAGAATTTGTGTTGTTTTTTTTTTCTTTCTGAGTGTTTATTATCAAAGTGGTTAAAATTTTCATTTATTATATATATTGTGCATTAAGTGAATGTGTTATTTTGTGTTTTTTTAAAAAAAAAAGTGAAGTGAAACTCACGAAATTTTAGGACAAAAACCGTGGCAGGCTGAGCACGTGTTCATTTCAAAACATGGCCAACCTGATATAACTCAGCCCATCGCCGTGTTTCCGAACGAAGCCAAGGTATATTGTCTGTTATTATTATCTTTGTTAATTGTTCACCAATTCTATGGAGACCCGAGATTTTAGTCTAATTTCGTTGTATCCACGCACATCAATCGTTTAATTTTGTGTACGGAATATATTATCATTTATCTTTAGTGCTAGGATACAGACTAGTCTCATATCGGAACCTTTGGCTTACGATTCACGTAAACGTTTTACGGCAGTGAGGCATCATTCTGTAGAGTAACGGTAAGACCACGTGGTGTTCCTTATTTCAATTTTCTTTTCCTTTCCATAGTAAAGGTTCTTAATTTCATTTTATTACTTTCGTGGGATATTATTTTCATGTACATTATTGATAGGGATAAATTTTTCATTCATATATATTGTGCAGTGAGTGACTGTTTAATTTCGTGTTAAAACTAAGTGAATTGAAATTTACGAAATTTTAGGAAGAAACCGTGGTAGACTAAAACACGTGTTAATTTCCTGTGTTGGTAACCATAAGCACACGTGGCATTCATTTTTTCAATTTTCCCGTTTGACAAATAAGGGTATGTAATTTCTTTTTATTACTTTCTCGTGGGATATTATTTTTATGTACATTTTTTTGAAGGGGATAATTTTCGTTAGACTGTGTAATATGGTTAACCTAAAGATAAAGGACTTATGATGTCACATTTAATCTAAATTTTTTCAGTCAGGGTATAGGATCATTAAGATAAAATATTTGGGAGTGTAATTTATTAAATTCATTTTTCTTCTAAAGGGAAAGTATGTAAAGGGGCTGATGTTTTAACGAAGCATTAAGCAATCTCAGTGACATTGTCTGTTTTATTTTAATTTGTTATACTTTAAGTATAAATACAAACTTGCTTTACAGTCACAGAGTTGCAAGTGGTGGTGTTGCAAGAACGCACCCACACATTTTTACAATTCCATTTTTTTTTTCCTTTTAAGACTAGCATAGGAGGGTCACACATCGTGGAGATTCCATTTTTTTCCTTAAGACTAGCATAGGAGGGTCACACATCGTGGAGATTCCATATTTTTTTTCCTTTTAAGACTAGCATAGGAGGGTCACACATCGTGGAGATTCCATATTTTTTTCCTTTTAAGACTAGCATAGGAGGGTCACACATCGTGGAGATTCCATTTTTTTTCCTTAAGACTAGCATAGGAGGGTCACACATCGTGGAGATTCCATTTTTTTCCTTAAGACTAGCATAGGAGGGTCACACATCGTGGAGATTCCATTTTTTTTCCTAAAGACTAGCATAGGAGGGTCACACATCGTGGAGATTCCATTTTTTTCCTTAAGACTAGCATAGGAGGGTCACACATCGTGGAGATTCCATATTTTTTTCCTTTTAAGACTAGCATAGGAGGGTCACACATCGTGGAGATTCCATTTTTTTTCCTTAAGACTAGCATAGGAGGGTCACACATCGTGGAGATTCCATTTTTTTTCCTTAAGACTAGCATAGGAGGGTCACACATCGTGGAGATTCCATTTTTTTTTCCTAAAGACTAGCATAGGAGGGTCACACATCGTGGAGATTCCATTTTTTTCCTTAAGACTAGCATAGGAGGGTCACACATCGTGGAGATTCCATATTTTTTTCCTTTTAAGACTAGCATAGGAGGGTCACACATCGTGGAGATTCCATATTTTTTTCCTTTTAAGACTAGCATAGGAGGGTCACACATCGTGGAGATTCCATATTTTTTTCCTTTTAAGACTAGCATAGGAGGGTCACACATCGTGGAGATTCCATTTTTTTTCCTTAAGACTAGCATAGGAGGGTCACACATCGTGGAGATTCCATTTTTTTTCCTAAAGACTAGCATAGGAGGGTCACACATCGTGGAGATTCCATTTTTTTCCTTAAGACTAGCATAGGAGGGTCACACATCGTGGAGATTCCATATTTTTTTCCTTTTAAGACTAGCATAGGAGGGTCACACATCGTGGAGATTCCATATTTTTTTCCTTTTAAGACTAGCATAGGAGGGTCACACATCGTGGAGATTCCATATTTTTTTCCTTTTAAGACTAGCATAGGAGGGTCACACATCGTGGAGATTCCATTTTTTTTTTCCTTAAGACTAGCATAGGAGGGTCACACATCGTGGAGATTCCATTTTTTTTCCTTAAGACTAGCACAGAGGGTCACCCATTGTTGTGATTTCATTTTTTCCAAAAGACTAGCATAGAGATTCACCCATTGTTGTGATTTCATTTTTTCAAAAGACTAGCATAGAGATTCACCCATTGTTGTGATTCCATTTTTTTTTATAAGACTAGCATAGAGATTCACCCATTATTGTGATTCCATTTTTTATGACTAGCATAGAGCTTCACCCATTATTGTGATTCCATTTTTTATGACTAGCATAAAGATTCACCCATTGTTGTGATTCCATTTTTTTAAAAAGACTAGCATAAAGATTCACCCATTGTTGTGATTACATTTTTTTATGTTTTAGCATAGAGATTCACCCATTGTGGTGACTCCATTTCTTTTTATGACTAGTATAAAGGTTCACCCATAGTTGTGATTCCATTTTATTTCGTCCAGCATAGTGTCACCCATAGTTGTGACCTCATTTTTCCCTGACTAGCCCAGAGGGTCACCTACTGTATAGTGGTGATTCCATTTTTATTGTGTAGTACAGTTGTCATATATATCGTTACTTGTTTGGACGAATTACAACTGGACAGCCTAAGCTCACCCATTGTTGTGGCCCTGGTTTTCAAGTTAGGCTCCTGTTGAATTACTTGCAAGGCTTGCTATTTGGTAATAATTCTTTCTCAAGAGGCATTTTTCATAGCCATTGTGCATTTTGCCCAGCTTCATCTTCATCCATCCTTCCATGAGACTCTTGCATAAGGCTAGAGCGTCTTTCCCCTCAGTGTAATTTCTGGCACGGTCAACATCGTACCTTGTGTTGTTGAGTTTTTCTTGTCGCTGTCTCCACAAAAACTTAGCAAAATGACTGCCGCTGAAATCAGTGCATTTGTGGACTTGGCAGAAAGACAAGGCTATGAGGGAGAAGCATTGCGAAGGTATGTGCGGGAGCTCATGAATGAAGACAAAGCCCGGAGAAGGACAGAGCAAGAAAGGATGCGTTATGAAAGAGCGAGAGCGTATGAATTAAAGAAGCGGGAAATAGACGCTCGATTAGCCCAGCTCAGTAACTCGCTACCTCAACCTAATGGTGCCAACGACCAGCAGGACAACTGCAGAGAGAACCAGTGCATTGAAGGGTTCACCAAGGAACTCCCTACAGCGGAACTGAAGGCGACCATGTCCCAGCTCGGCAAGAAGTGTGGACTGGGGGCAGGGAGTGATCTCGCACGTGAGGGCTACAACTCAAGCTTGGGTCAAAAGCCAGTGAAGGGTGTACAGCGAGTGCCCCTCAGGTGCATGAAGGCTGCCAAGCCGGAGCCTAAAACTGTGAGGACGCAACCTGCAGGGGAAGACCACTGGCTAGGTACCATTGACCTGGGTGAGGTAGCTTGGCTAAGGGAGGAGGCCCAAGAGTCTCCCCCTTCCAGCAATGAGTTTAAGCCCCGTACCCGAGAGTGCTCCCCAGCTAAAGCAATGATGCTTTCCAACAGACCAGAGGTCTCAGAGGAGAACCAAGAGACCATCAGGAGCCAAGCACAGCTCAGCAGATTCCAGCTGATGGGTGAGATGGCAATAAACCACAGGGCACCCACCTACCTGAGCGAGGTGGAAATAAATAACCCCTCTAAGGCTGAGTTCCTGCTAGGGGATGAGGTGCCCCTTAAGATCACCCGAGGTTCTCACGATCCTGTTAAGGTCTCGTGCCGGCAAGTAGTTGTCCCCTGTAATCTCCGCTTGTCGATGCTAGGCGTGGCCCATGAGAGACTGGGAGGACACTTTGGGGTAACAGGTCCTACCCAGATGATCCAGCATCAATTCCGGCCAGGCTTGCAGAAGGGTGTTAAGGCTTCCGCAACCTCTTGCCATCCGTGCCAAGTCATCGGTAACTCTAAGAAAATAGTGCCAAGGGCCTCGCTCCAACTTATCCCATCCATAAGTGTTACAGAGATGACACAATTCTTTTATTGGTATGGCTTCCTAGCCACATTTCAGAAGGACGAAGGTTCCCACTTCATGGCAGAGGAGTCACGACCTCTGACCATACTCATAATTCATTTTTGGCTTCACCAGGTGCAAGCAGGAATTCCCAACTGTGGGGTTTACTTGAATTTCTTCCAGACATGGGATAAACTCCAAACTCAAGAGAATGAGCTCTCAGGCATGGGCTCATCTCTTGAGCATCTTGGATCCTATTGTGCGGACCAAAAGTTCCCACTGACATTCCTAAAGGACCGTAATCCTCTAACCTACTTGACTGAGCTACGTAATGGGAATAAGGGGCTCATGAGGTGGGGCATAGACCTCCAGAACTACAACTGGAAGGTCAAGCGCCTAAAGAACTCAGGTGACAGAGATGTGTTTTCCCGGCATTAGTGCCCAATGCACAGTGCCATGACCATAGCGTAGCCATAGTCAGTAGGTTAATTTAGGTTGTATGGAAAAATTTTAATTGGCCTTGGTGTCTCCCCAGGTAAATAAACTTGAGGAGCCATCTTGGCATCATTATTTGCATTTAATTTATTTTTATGTATTTATTTTATCTTTCTTTGCATATAAGCCAATTTTCTTCAATTTTATGCCTACCACTGCACTAGGTCACTTAACTTTAACCTTTGTTTTACATTTTAATTTTCCATTTTGCATTTTTTAATTTTTCAGTTGCTGCCTCACAGCCAGCATGCTTATTTCTACGTGGCACTTAAAGTTAATCTACTGTCAAAATAATGTAAAATGATGACCCTAGTTGCAGCTTAGATATTTATCCATTATCGTGGTGAGACTCACTGAGGGAGGAGTCACTAAGGCTAGTGGCTTCAGACCTTGCTTGCAGAGTTCTTGTCCTGTTTAGGACAAAATCTCTGCTAAAATGGGGGGCTGTTAGTAATGGCGGTCATTTCGCCACCTTTTTCAAATAACAAAGGATCCCGCCAGCAAGCATGAGTCAAAATGCCACGAGTTTTGGGACCCTACCCAGAGTCTCACCCCCCTCCAACCATCCTATACCAGTCTACTCCCCCTGAGATCTCAATTTCAGCTACCTTCGAGTCACGTGACGACATCGAGGTCCCAGGAGGAGGGAAGCGAGCTGTGAAGGATGTGGGACACGTGACCAAGCCTGACCAATAGGACACCGGTCAGGCCAGTCCCCCCTACCCGCCCCCCCTCAATTGGGGGTCAAGTGGGGTTGATCTACCCAGGGAAAACGGGAGATCCTTCTTCGTGAGTCAGCACCCATAAGGAGAACATCTCCTTTTCTTCACTCAACCTCCTTGAGGGAAACAACATCGCTCTTCACCCTCAAGACATCAGGGAGGCAGGACCTCTGTCTACTTCTTTCCACAAGGGAAGGAAATCAGAGTCTTTTTTACTAAAGGTAAGGTGTCTGATTTTGAGATTCTCAATATCCTTACCAACCTCCCATCCTTTCCTTATCACATCCCATTTTTTCCTTATCCTCTAAAGAAAAAATCCTACCCACTGAACCTTTTATCCTATCCCCTATACCCAGACCACGTGTGCCGTTTAGTCCTAGTTTTAATACATTCACCCTGTGACAGTGTTGATTCCCATGTGTAACGTTTAAATCCCTAAGCTTTGCATTTTCATTTAATTTGCTTAAAGGTTTTAACCACACGACTTCATCGTGTTCCCAGCCGGTAGAAGTAAGTGTGCTGTTAATAATTCAATTTATTTCCCCCTTCCAGGGAACGTGATTGCTGTGCTGGCGTTTCATCCACGGCCAACCAAACTCCATTCGAAGCTCCTCGTGGCTCAAACTAAAATAGTTATCTGCTGTGCTCCCCTTTCATTTATTTCTATTTAAATATTATTGTAAATACATCTTTTTGTCAGTATTCCTTGTATCATTGCTGACTGGCGACCTTTATTATTATTATTTGTTTGTTATGGCCCTTGAGTCCCTTAAGCAAGGCCGGACTCGAACCAGTGGCCCGTAACAGTATGCAAAGAGAACTGCCGGCAGGTATCTATCCCAAGTAGTAGGTTGTTCAGCACACATCTTTTTAATCATAGATTTTAACGTCCCGTTGAACTTTTCAACTAGCCCATTCGCCATCGCATGATAAGGGGTTGTAGGAAGATGCTTGATTGACAAAAGACCCCTAACTTCGTCCATCATCTGCGATGTAAATTGACTGCCTCTATCAGTCACCATTTCTTCAGGAATCCCAACTCTGGAAAAGAAACTCAACAAGGCATCAGCTACACGCTCAGTTTCGATAGATGGTAAGGCTAATGCTTCAGGGTATCTGGTTGCATAATCAACCATGGTCAGGATATATTTGTTACCAGAACTACTTCTTGGCAAAATAGGTCCTATCAAGTCAACAGCAACACGTTTAAAAGGAGTGTCAATGAGCGGTACCTCTCCCAAAGGTACCTTTCCAACTTTTCCTTTAGGATAAGTTTTCTGACAAATGTCACACGACTGACAGAATCTCTTTACTGCTGCCCCAATACCTGGCCAGTAAAACTCTTGCCTTATTCTACCTAAGGTCTTCTCAGCACCCAAATGACCTCCAAGTATTCCTTCATGTGCCATGCTCATCACACCCTCTCGAAGCTTAAATGGTAATACTAGTTGCTTGTGTTCAATACCTCTGTCTGAATATATTCTGAACAATAATCCTCTCTCCAAAACTGCCTTACCTTTTCCATCTCTAGTAATAGCTTTACCAGTTCTTGCATCATCTCGCAGAGATCTTAAGCTTGGATCCTTTTCTTGCTCTTTCTGAATTTCCTTTGAATCCATGTCCCAAGAAATCTTAGAGTCTGACGTTTTCAGCTTTTGGAATGCAGATTTAGATGTCTTTGCCCCAGCTCTCGTTAATACGGCACCGGAAGTGGGTTCCTCCAACCTTGTTGCTCCAGGGATGTTACCTATAATGAGATCATAAAGAGGGTCCTCCATGCACACAGCAAGGGTAGTACCCGTGAAAAATGGCGATTGAATATATATTTCAGCCAAAGGATAAGTTTCTACAAGATTCTTGTTCATATATCTAATCCTACTGTACTTACCAGTAAAACATTCAACAGGCACCAAGTCTTTTTTAGCTACGACAGTTGTACAACCAGTGTCCCTCAAAACTATCACTGGGTTTCCGTATAAACTACCCTCCTTGACAGGCATATCAGAAGCAACACTTGCCCACTCAGTATGATCATTTTTAAACACTTCATTATTTATATCCGCAACAGGATCCTTAAAATTACCTTTACGGCCCTTTTTGGTCCAACAAACAACTTCTCCTGCTGCAGCATGACCACTTTTCTTGGATCCTTTTGCATGTTCTAGACAACTAGAAACCTTATGACCTACTTGTCCACATTTAAAACACTTAATAGAGGGTGGACATCTAATGGGTTTAGCCATCTGCTCAGGAAGAGCTTCCCCGGATAAGTCAACTCTGTCACCACGTACTGTAGAAAAATATTTAGAATTATGAAATAAACCTCCATGAGCTTGAACATAACTTTCAGCTAAATCAATCATTTTGTTAAACGATAATGGTAATCGCTCTCTCAGATGTACCTGCAACTGCCTGCCACAACTCTGCAAAAATTTCTCCATAAGAAATAAATCAGTTAAGCCTTCACAAGTCATTTCACACTTCGACATTTCAATCCACCTCTTCAAGAGATGTCTTAATCTAGACACAAACTGTTGAACTAGCTCATTCTTCTGAGGTTTAACTGACCGAAACTTTACTCTGAAACCTTCCTCAGTACAATCAAATCTTTTCATAAGTGATTCAGAAACCTTATTATAATCCAAAGCATCCTCAGGTGAAAGTCTAACGTAAACTTCCAAAGCTGCACCCTTTAAATGTGAACTTAGAATTATAGCCCAATCCTCTTTAGGCCACTTAGCTGCACTGGCAAGAACTTCAAACCTCCTAAGATATGCATCAATATCATCTTTGTTTTCATCAAAATCAGGAATAGAAGGACCTTTAACTTTTACTCTTACCTGGTTACCTTCAGTGTCGGAGCCTCCGGTATTAACTGGCGAGTCCTTTATTTCTTTTTGCAGTTTCAATTTCTCAATCTCCCGTTTTTGCAAACATTCTTGCATATTATACAAACTAATCTCATGAGCTCTATCTCTCTCACTTTTTTCACGTTCATATTCACGCTCCTTTTCTTTCTCTATGCGTTCCCTTTCTCTTTCCTCACGAGCAGCTTCTAGTTTTTCACGTTCTAATTCTCGTTCCTTATTTCTAATATCCCTTAAAGCACTTTGTTCATCAATTACAAATGTCCTAAGATCTTCGCCTTCATAACCAAGCTCTTTTCCGAGAGCTGTTAATTCCGCGATAGAAGACATACTTACAGACTGATTTTAAGATTACTCAATTTTAACACAATTTATCTTTTAAACCACTGTCTACGTCCTGTCACGGTCGCCAGATGTCACAAGTACTATTCACTAATTAATATATTTAAACACAAGCTATGCAATAGCACTTGAAGGTTCTTTTAGTCTTTTAAATGATGTAGACGAAGTGGTGATAAACAAGTATAAGAGTTTTTTTTTAAAGTTTTAATTATAACATTAGCAAAAAGAATACATAACATTTAATTGATAATAAAAGTGAATAATATGGAATAGTCACGTGGTTATAATAAATGACAAACAAACATCAAAGAACGGTGATCATTTCATCAATAGTAATGTACGTAACAAATATAAATGATTGCTATCTGATTTTACATTATATATATAAGCAATAGGTATCTTATTTAACAATAACCAAATACAGTGAAAAGATAAAGAGTACACTCGCGACTACTGCCGTGCGGTCGGTCACTTATCCCTTGTGCATAAGGCCACAACCCTCAAACATGCTTTCGTGTCTTCGACAGGCCAATAAACACGCTCTCTCTCTCGATCATAGCGACCAGCGCACATTTTACGATTACCGTAACATTTACCATTAAACACCAAGCACCAATACTTCGGTGACGGTAAACAACCAACACTGACGAAGACCACTTTCAAGTAGGGCTGATATATAAAATCCTAGGTGGCAGGGATCTCGACCTCTTCCGCACAACAGCACCAC
>NC_090737.1:61030193-61035193 GCF_036898095.1 Palaemon carinicauda
TCAACCTCTTTATCTACAACATCATTTTTAAATGGATTTAACCTGTAAGGGGATTGTTTTACCGGAGTTGCGTTACCCATATCTACATCATGTTCACGGACATTGGTCTGTCCGGGAACATCCGAAAATAAATCCTTATAACTAAAAACTAACTTTTTCAAAGATCCCTTTTCTACTAGATTTAAATGTGAAACCATTTCTGAAAAATGTTCTAAAGAATGTTCATTATCATTAGGCTATTCGGCACCATCAAAACAATTATCATAAAAATTATTCACATATGGAAAGGAAAAAGAATTAATACCATTACACTTTGTAGTATCACCAATTAATGTCACGGGAATAACTTTGTCACGACCTTTATAAGCTTTTAACATATTTATGCGACACAGCTGATAGGGTCTCCTCCTTTCAGAAGTATCAACTAAATAATTAACATCACTTAATTTCTTTAGAGTTTTCCACGGTCCTGAAAATGCAGCTTTTAAAGGGTTTCCTGGAATGGGAAGCAATACCAACACATTATCACCCCCTACAAAATTACGCTCATTAGTATTTCTGTCCAAAAAGTATTTCATTTTCTTTTGGCAACACAATAAATTTTCACCAGCAAACTTCCGAGCCTTCGTTAATTTCTCACCCAAATTACTAACATAATATAATAAATCTATATCAGGGGCGTCCCCCTCCCAAGATTCCCGAACCACATCCAATGGACCACGCACACAATGACCAAAACTAAGGCTGAAGGGTGAAAATCCTAAAGATCAACTCGGCAATGATCGAAAGGCAAATAATAAATAAGGTAGTTCCTTATCCCATTAGGAAGCATTAACCAAACAATATTTTTTTATCATAGACTTCATGGTTTGATGAAATCGTTCCAAAACACCTTGACTTTCAGAGTGGTACGGAGAAGAAGTCACATGTTTAATCTTTAACTCAGCCATCTTCTCCCTAAATAATTTACTCAGAAAATTAGACCCACAATCGGACTGAGTTACTTTGGGCATTCCGAACCTGGTGAAAAATTCAATTAATACTTCAACAATTTTAACAGTTTTTACATTTCATAGTGGTATTGCCACAGGATATCGAGACATCCTATCCATAATTGTTAAAATATACTGATTGCCACTAAGAGTTTTCGGCAGAGGACCAACCACGTCAATAATTACCTCCCTAAACGGTTAAGAAACAACAGGAATAGGATGTAATGGTGCCTTTGGACTTAGTTGATTAGGCTTCCCGACCTTTTGACATGCCTCACAACTATTTACAAATTTTTTAACATCATTTTTCATCTTAGGCCAAAAATAACTTTCACACACTTTAAGAGTGGTTTTAAAAACACCAAAATGACCAGCCAAACCATTTTCATGAGCCAATGTCATTAACTCCTTTCGATAAACAAATGGAACCATAATCTGTTTAACAATTTTACAACCTGTTTTAATGGCATCAAAAGGTCTACTTACTCTGTATAAAATATTATTAATAATCTTAAATCGAGGGACAGTCAAATCAGTAATTTCGCCAGACTCAATTGGCAGGTCTTTGAAATATGCTTTTTGAGCCATAATAAGTTCCTTAGTAGTCCAATTAACTTTATTATCCAACACACCACTATGTACAACTAAGCTATCAGTAAAATCTAAACTACTCAAATCAACATCAACTACCGACTCGGCCGAGTCAACACTACTAGCCTTCGATCGAGTGACTACAGATATTTCATTACTGGAATTTAACACAATTGGGAAAGTTTTATTTATTAGGGCGACATCATTCCCTAACACCAAATCCACATCTTTAATAGGAAATTCATCAATAATGGCCAGTTTCAAATAACCTGAAAAAGACGGGCATGATAAATAAAAACTCTCAACCGGGTAAGACCTGACCGTATCTGGAAAATCACTTAACAAAACATATTCCTTATTTGTACATTCTAAATCAATAGGTAAAGATTCTCTGAGAATTAAAGACTGAGCAGCCCCAGTGTCACGCAAAATTTCAACCTTTCTTTGCTCAGTCGAATTCCCAGAGCGAACAAAAACATTAGACAAAAATTCCCGAAAAGAGCCAGTGACTTATTGCCTAGTCATTGATTATTAGAGTTCTCAGCCACTGACTCGTTCTCATTCCTACAAATGGCCATTACCGGACGTCTTTCGGTCCCTTGTGACTTTTTAAATGCAAAACACATGCTCTTGACGTGTCCCTTCTTATAACAGAAGAAACAAGTAAAAGTTCTCAACTTCTCCGGGTTGTCTGTGGTCTGCTTATTATAACAGTTAACAGGAGTAGTACGAGAATCATAATTGTCATTAGGCCTGTTATACCTGTTCTTGTTACTATTCCCGTTAATTCTCACCCAACCAGACTTCTCATTTCTGGGTACCTCCCCTATCACATTTTTATGAGAGAGGAGATACTCATCACTTGCAATAGCCACCTCCTGCAAAGTTTCTAATTTTAACTCTTCGAGGTGTACCTTCACCTCATTAGGCACGGACCTTTTAAACTCCTCGATCAAAATCAATTCTTTTAATTTCTCAAAGTCTGTCACCTCCTTAGACTTTAACCAATCGCCAGCCAATTGCTCTTTAGCCATGGCAAACTCTACAAGAATCTGCCCTCTTTCCTTCCGTAAATTACGGAAGCGTTGTCGGTAAGCTTCCGGTACCAACTCATAAGCCTTCAAAACTATGGCCTTCACAGAATCATAATCTTAGGACAGATCTTCGTCCAAGGAAACGTAAACTTTCTGGGCCTTACCTAACAACTTACTCTGAATAAGAGTAGTACAATACTCCTTTGGCCACTCCAACCTTGAGGCTATCCTCTCAAAAAAAAACAAAAAACTCGGCCAAGTTGACTTCATGAAAATTTGGGACTAACTTAAGAGCTTCAGTTAGATTAATACAAGGCATTACAGACACATTATGTTGGGAAGAAAAAGAATCCCTATTACTCAATGCTTGCATAGCAAGTACCTGCTGTCTCTCTCTCTCTCTCTTTCCTCAGCCTTCAACCTTTGGAGATCTATTTCCATTTTTTTTTCAACTGAATCTGCCTATCTGAAATTTCTACTGACACCGTTTCCTCCCCCTGCCTAGTCTCTGGTTTACCTTCTGCCTCCATCACCTTAACCTTTTCATAAATATTAGGAAGCAACAAGCCCTTCCTAACAGACCCAGGATTTTCAATTTCTAAAAATTCTGCTACACATTCTAAATCAGGCTTATTCAAGTCTGCCAACCTGTCCTGCCACCCCTCTCCACTCAAGAGCTCCGAGATATTCAAATTAGTCATAGTAAATTAATTGCACACATGTAAATATATAAATGTATCTCACAAAATGTATCCAAAAAAAACCAATACACTGAACACCAATAACCACACAAATATCCTACCAAGGTCCAAAAAAAAAAAAAAAAAAAAAAAATTATAGACACTGATCAACACAAAAATATAGGAGAGAAGGTATTACTATGTTGCAAGCACCCCAAGAATCCACTCTATACACTCAAGTGACTACAGGATCCGAGAAATCCTGGCAAGGTCGCCAAATGTTATGGGCCAATCCTATCAAACATACACAAGTCTCTTAAAACACAAATAAAGTCACTAACGACCAAGTCCACAATAGGTGGAATGGCCGCAACTGAGTGTACAGAGATGGAATCAAGGAGGATATAAAATAAAACTGAAAATAAAACTTTAATATTTAATACAAACTTTTTAAAAGGAAATGACCACTGAGCCTCTTACAAAATACATTAAATAAACACAAAATCCAATCACACACTGAAAACGTCGAATAACAAACACTCTTACACCAAATTAAGACAGACTATGCAATTACACTTTAAAGAGAAGACCCTGAAAGTAATAGAATGTCGAAAAGTTAGAATAACCTAACTTATTACACACTAAATCACCAACAAAAATAAATTGCTTCCCCTCAGTGAGCTTAAAACAGTGGTAGTGGCAAACACAGACTTCAAATCACGGGTCGAGGGGATTCATATATATTCTTAAGACCTTACCAAACGTAAGAGAGGTCCCCTTGAATTAATAACCGGACCAAGGGCACAGACTGAAGAGTAAATCCATGGACACAGCTGTCCGACAGGTAATCAATCACTTTAGCGTCGCGAGACGATCAACAGACACGGACGTCCAACAAGAAATCACACCTTACCAGATGGCAGAGAGGTCCCCTTGGCTAAATCACTGAACCAAGTGTGAGGTTGAATAATCCATCAATCTCCCAAAGGAAGAAAGCAGCAGAAACTGAAGAAATGCAGATCTCATAATCCAAACTCAGTCAGTCAAGCACTCCCCTCCTCCTGGACATACACCGTCCAAGTCTCCTCCAACACCACCCGTGAAAATAAAACAAGCTCATTGTAATTAAAACTATACAACAAGTCGGGGAGGAGGAAAGAGGGTCATTACATTCCAAAAAAAAATAATTCCTGCCAAAGTGACTTAATCAAAACAAAATAATTTACGTTAAATTTAACACATACTGACAATATATATATATATATATATATATATATATATATATATATATATATATATATATATATATATATATATATATATATATATATATATATATATATATATATATATATATATATATATATATATATATATATATATATATATATATATATATATATATAAATATAAATATATATATATATATATATATATATATATATATATATATATATATATATATATATATATATATATATATACATATATATATATATATATATATATATATATATATATATATATATATATATATATATATATATATATATATATATATAGTATCAGACTATAGTATCACACCGGCCGGGATTTGACATGCGGTCACTGGCATACAGGTATTCTGGACCAGGGTTCAAATCCCGGCCGGTCTGATACTATAGTCTTTGAGTGATTTCGCCTGGGGCTCTGATCCTGAGGTC
>NC_090737.1:61042693-61067693 GCF_036898095.1 Palaemon carinicauda
CTCCATGGCCGGAGATCTATTTCTGTTGAAAATTTGGTGAAAATCAGCTATTTAGTTATAATGTTATCTTTAAAATGACACAAAATACAAATCCGCATCCAGAACTTGGATTCAGATCCAGTCCAGGGTCATCTCCAAAATTTATTGAGTCTTCTATGACTTAAGTTCTATCTTCAGTGAAAATTTCATCAAAAACCATTAAGTAATTTTGACGTATTCCAGTCTCCAGACACATACAGAGACAAAATAAAAGAAAATAAACCAACTAAAAAACCTAACCATCTTGACGGGGATGAATAGAAGGGCACTAAGTAGAGACCCTGCCTTATCCCCGCCAGCCAGTCTTAATTTGCCTTTAACTCTACTGCGTACTTTTTCGTCGACGTATTTACTTCCAATTCAAATGGATTTTGCTTTGGGTCATACTCCATATATTCACAAATTTTTGTTGAAATATGCCGAGTAATTTTTTCTTTTACGTAATGTTGTTCACAACCAGAAAAGAAACTAACAAAATATTCTCTACATATTTAACATTGTGGTTATTTTCAAAGAACTGCTGCATACTTTTACTTTGATGTACTTTATCCGAAAGGTTAAGACACATCCTTAGGTCATACACAACAAGACTACTAAGTTTGGTAAAAATCACCAGATTAGTTTTCTGTGTAAAGTTGCTACAAACAGACATTGCAAAGTCTTTGATTTTAGCAAAAATGTTGCAATGGGTTTGTATTCATCCATGTCTCTTTGTTCCTTTGTTTGTTTGTGAGAAACTTTACCTAGAATCTACAGTACTGATTTTGAACAAACTTTGTAGTCATGTTGGGTGTGACAAATGAATGAATCTGTGACATTCTTGATAAAGAGCATCAAAGTATAAGTATGCAGCTGTACTGTGAAAATAATCGTAATGTTGACTTCTTGTTTGATAACAACATTACACAAAAACTATTAAACATATTTCAATAAAATATTTAATATATTTTTTTTTTTTTTTTTTTGGAAATTATACCAAAGTACAAGTATGCAGCATTTTTGTTTAAATTATCTGAATGTTAATGTTTTATTTGTGAATAAGATCACACAAAAACTGAAACAATTTTAACGAATCCTGGTGGACATCCGAGGTATAACCCAAGGACAAATTCGCTTGATTAAAAAAAAAATCGATATAAAAGTAAGCAGTGAAGTTAGGGAAAAATCAAGACTGCTATTTTTTTCTGAACATTTTGCAAAAACTGCTGAACTACTTTCAACGTACCTTGGTGGAAAAAGGGTGAATGTCCCCTGGGCAGAATATGACTTTCGTGAACAACATTTCGGAAATATTGCTTAACCAATTTCAACGAAACTTGATGGGCCTGTGGGGGGGGGGGGGGGATGTTTTATTGTTTTTAGTGTTGCCCCACATAGCCATTCATGGCTGGTGGTGAATCTCCATTTGTGGTAGTTTTCTCCACTTTTGGCCAAAATTGCCTTCTTTTTTTTTAGGGTTATCAGGTCCTTCCTGGTGAGAGTTTCTCTGCAGGCCACGCCCTCGTTTGGGCTGGGCAGTGCTTCATTTGACGGCCATAGGTCACTTTCCGTCACTTTTCTAGCCTGAGAGCTGCCTGGAAAGGTTACAGTCCATTCACTTTTGTGAAGCTTTTGTGGGATATCAGTCTTCCCTTTGCTTGGTGATGATTGTTAAGAAGATGCCTAGGGTCATAAATTTGTTTACTCTTTTCAGTTTTAAAGGTATTTCTCAGCATATATGATACGGTGGAATTAGGGTTACTTTGCATAAAGATTGTAGAAGAGTTTGTTTTAGTCTCATTATTAATTCAATATGACTTATTTACCTCTAGGCCTAACTTATGCGTATGTCATGATCTTACCCACATTGATGCAGAGTACTATGTAGTAGAGTAACAAAATGCCAGGGCTATTTGTTTCCGAGTGTCAGGGTCTTTTCCCAAGCTGGTGTTAGTGAGTTTGCTGTAGAGTTTGTTCCCAGTTGCTACTTAATATTTGTTTTTGTTTTTGTGTTCTTTAAATAAACCACATCCTGCCAAGGGTAACACCTTAGGAGACTGGGTAGTGGTGATATTCCCGACCTTTGTCACCCCATTTTATCTTTAGCCATCTTTTTACCTTGTGATTGTTCATGTGGAAGATACATGTCTGGGTTTTGCATGGAGTGGTATTGACGTGCAACAATTTTTTTAGAAGGGGAATAGGGTAGTTGGAGCGCTTTGCAGTCTTCCATAGATAGTGGTAAAAGAGTCTAATTGTGTGAAAATGCTCAGGTCATCTGTATAAATGTTCCTAGGGAAGTTCAGGTACAGACATTGGTAATTTGTATAGAGGTTAAATAATGTCGGTGTCAGCGCTGACCCTTTCGGAAAGCCATTGTTCTGTATCATGAAGCTGCTTATTCTGCCATCCATTTCTACGAAGAATTTCCGATTGGTAAGCAGTGATTCAATGATTTCTATTGTTCTGATATTCCATATAATTTAAGCCATCTTCAAATGGACTGATCAATGTTTTACAGGGGTTGGGAGTTATGGCAGCTAATCTAGGCCGAGGCTTCTTTTTTGAGGTGAGAAGGACCTCTCAAGTTATGCAGTACTTTCAGCAAAAGGATGTTCATTATATGCCTTCATGTACTCCATGTACTGCTCTTTACATTGAATTAAAATCACAATTTGATGAACCAAGGTATTACATTCCTTAAAAATACAAGTAAGACATCATTTTAAGCTACAATGTGTAATTTGTGTTTTTCTTTTTATCTCTGATCTAATTTTGCGTTTTTACTCTCAAGAACTTATTACCATAGGTTAATTTGTGTTCTTTCATCAATCTGGCTCGGAGATCTTATATCATATCGTAAAAATAAATGCATTTTTTGATAAGGATGCATGACTCTTTGGAGGTTTTTTTTTTTTTTTTTTTTTTTTTTTTTTTTAAATTGCAATACCTATAAGTTTCTGTTTAGGATTGGGACCTATAACCACAAAATTCCCTCTTCAAGCTTATCGATGTATCCGTTTATTCAGAATTTATTAACAACTTTAGGCCCGGTTTACACGAGTGATTTTAAACCATGTAGTTGCGACCCTGCGGTTCAGAAGTCAACGTAGATCTACGAGGTCCTTGCACGTTGCGGAAATAACTGTGTGGCAGAACAAACAGGACGGTAGTGATTTCAAAACCACAGGCACGGCTGAACCGGCACTTATGGAGTTTATGGTGCCCTTCAGACGAGAGGTTTTCCCCTATGCGCTAGCAGTTTTTTACCTGTTGGATTGGGAAGGTGTTCCTCTCTTTCACTATTTTCCAATGATTATTATTATTATTATTATTATTATTTATTTATTTTTTTTTTATCTATTTTTTCTCTATCACAGTCTTTCAACTATGTGGCATTTATAGTGTAAGGTTCCAGGTTGCATCCTGTCTCCTTAGAAGTCCATCACTTCTCTTATTATGTGCACTGTTCTTGGGATCACACTCTTAAGCATGAGTCCTGGAGCTACTTTAGCCTCTAGTTTTTCTAGATTCCTGTTCATGGATCTTGGCTTTGTGCCTAGTGCTCCTATGATTATGGGTACAATTTGCAATGGTATATCCCAAATCCTTCTTATTTCTATTTTCAAGTCTTGATACTTATCCATTTTTTCCCTCTCTTTCTCTTCAACTCTGTAGTCCCATGGTACTACGATAGCAATGAGTGATACTTTCTTCTTGATTTTGTCAATCAACGTCGCATCTGGTGTATTTGCACGTATCACCCTGTCTGTTCTGATACCATAGTCGCATAGGCTCTTTGCCTGATCGTTTTCTATCAATCACTCAGGTTGGTGCTCATATCACTTATTACTGCAAGGTAGCTGATGTTTCTTGCAAGTTCCAGTGGAAGGTTTTTGCCACTGAATCAGTCCTCTTTTTGTACTGGCTCTGTGCAAGTGCCCGACATTCGATTTCTATGTTGTTTTTGGTTTAATTTTTCGATTATTATTATTATTATTATTATTATTATTATTCGTTGTACTAAAGGTTCACTAACCGAAATATGATCATGATTATACAAGTGATTGCGTTCTTATTCTAATATGTTGCGTAAGATCAATTCTATACAATCATTCAATAGCGATTGACAGAGAGAGATGATACTGTCATGTCAAAAGAAATGAAGATACTTGTTACTGAATTATTATTATTATTATTATTATTATTATTATTATTATTATTATTATTATTATAATCATTTTAAAATATTATTATTATTGTTGTTGTTGTTGGTGAGTCCACCATCAACGTAGTTGCTTGTTTTTAACACCCTGTTTATTATATGTGCAAAGACCACTTTCTTCTTCATGTCCTCCATCTTGAAGAAACACCGACAGGCTAGCATTCTTTCCATGATGTAAACGAACCGCACGAAAAACAACCGCTTCTGTGAAGACACGCTCTTTGACATGCGGGGATCTGCCGAACGGTTTCCAACCAATTGCGTGACAAAAACCTTAGGCAAATGTTTGTTTACATTATTGACCTGACTGCAAAATAACACGGGGAAACATTTAGAAAAATTGAAAACATACAATTCTAATATTTAAAGAAATGATGAAAAATACCCCCCAAAAAGGAAAAACAAAATAACTCTCTTAACCAATTCGTCGAAACAATGCAAATTCCGATCCACTGCAATATATCATAAACAGAGCGTTTAATCACGCTAAGCTTTTAAGTGTTGGACTGCTGTCAAAGTGACATCACATTAGCGGACGGATATTTAACCTCATGATTAGGTATTACGTCAACGGTGCATCAGCTGATCTATCTTTTTGCGATATATCAATGCCCTCCCCCAATATATATATATATATATATATATATATATATATATATATATATATATATATATATATATATATATATATATATATATATATATTTAATTATGTGGGTGTATGTGTGTATGTTTGATTGCTTGTGTGCCAGTTAAACTTGGTTGTATATTACGTGTGACATAATTCATCGGCAGTCACATCACATGTTTGGGTAAAGCATTTTTTTTTTTTTATTGTAAGAAGGAATAGCTTATTCCACTGTTTCTCTTCGACGCTACCTCGGGATTTAAAAATAAAAATTAAGACCATGAGGAAATAGCAGAATACAGCAAACCAGTAAAGGAATGCCAGTCGCATATGCCCATTTGACCTATTTATGCTAATGATGCATTTCCCTTAAAAGGGATTTCTCTATGTTTTGTATTTATCTACCACTGCTTCACGAGAATAACACATAACTATCTTATTACGTTTCTGTTATATGTTCCTATTACACTGCCCAAATGTATTTATATACGTATACACATGGATAAATGCCTCCTATTCGATGTTGCTTAATGAATATTGCTTAGCATTTTTTATCTATTTTCTTCTATTTTTCCTTTTTTCATGCTTTGTTGATTTTGGCATTAGCTGATTAATTGCCTGGATATGGGTAACTGTTGAATATACATTGCTAAAACCTTCCTGATCTCTTGGTTGATTAAAGTTTTTGCTATTTCTATTCAGTCTAATATGAACTTTATAAATATTTTATATATTTCGGAGAGTAAACTTATCGGGTGGTAATCTTTCAGCTCTTTCGTGTCTCTTTTTTTTTGCATTAGTATAATGATAAAGTTTTGTTCAAGCTTTAGGTGTAGAACCTTATTGCACACATTTGGCGTAGAGTTCAGTGCGTATTACTACTATGAAATTTCCTCCTTCCATTATTAAAGTAACTGTTACGCAATCTTCTACAGCTGCTGCCTTCTTTTACTTCCTTTTAATACTTTCTTTACTTCTCCTGATGTTACATTTGTTACCGGATTAGGTTTTTTATTATTTTGATTGGTGAACGTATTTCTTATATCACTATTGTATGATATTATATAGATAACCATTGAAATTTCAATCACTCCATCTCTGTTTTGGATATATCCATTTTCCCCCTATCAAGAAAACATATGCAGGAGCCATGTTCAAAGTCTTCTTTTGATCAATAAGACGTTTCTTCCTTACTTGAGTGTTTCTTCAATTTTGGTGTAATGATGTTAACGAATGTCTTGGGTTTTTATTCTGTTTATTTTTTTGGATCGTTTTGCTAATTATATTTCATCTCTCTTTGATTTTACCCTCTTTCCCGATTGTTTTCTAATTAGATTTCTGTTTTTTTCTATTTTTCATTGATCTTGTTCATGAGCTTTTCTACCTATATTTTATGCAGATAATCATAAAAACTTCGTTAAATAAGTAATAATTTCTTCATTACTTCATTCATATTCATCTTGCAGCTGTTAGAACCTATTTTCTTATTGCTAAACTAAACTCATCAGATTTTCTCTTTCACAGTAGTGTTTATTATCTCTCTTAATAGTTCTTTTTTTTCTATCTCCTTAGATCTAAACAAATTACTTCTCACCATTCTATGATCGCTTGACTTGAACTTTTTCGACAATTTTGCATTTTTAATGAATTGACTTTTCAACTGAGAATAAAATCTTATTTCCTCTTTTTTTTCGCCTTTTGTGGTTCTCTATATCGTCTTTGTATGTTCATTTTTATGAAATAAGATGCTCATGATTTTAAGATTGTTTCTTTTAGCAAATTATAAAAGCATATGTTCTCTGTCATTCCTTGTGCATTCTGCAAATTTACTTGCTTCTGATTCTCCTCTCTTTTTTTTTTTTACATACTTTAGTATGGATATCAACTAAAACAAATTTAGATTGAGCCTTATTTTATTCATAGACATCTCCAGATATTTATAAAATTTTTCCATTTCCTTCTCTGCAAGGGATATTTTTGGTGCAAAGGTTTGAATGATCTTCACTTTATACGTCTTAATTAGTTTGGAAATAACCTCCAATTCGAACACCAGTACTACAAAATTTCTCCTTGTTACCTCCAAGATTTTCATTAATACGAATTCGCCCTCTCTTTTCCTTGTTCCTTTTAGGTCCTCTGAAGCAAAAGATATAGCCCACTTTCAATTCTATATAGGATTCCTCATTTCTTCCAATTTCATTCAATACTATTTTATCCCAATTTATTTCTTTCAGCTCTTCAAGTAACAAATCCAGAACTTCTTCCCTAGACAACATCCTGACATTGATTGTTAAAAAGTTCAGTTTCCAAAGGTGGCTTGTTAAAATAAACATATTTTTAAAACTCATGCAATAGAATATAGCGCCCAACCACCTTTAGTAGTTCTTCCATTGCTCCCGGGGGCTGATGGCTGAGACGGTGTTGTAATACACAGTACATTTCTGGTTTTGGTCAGTTTTCATCGCCACGCTAGCCACTGTAGTTTGGTGAAGGTGGGAGAATTTCAACTGATTGGTCACAGGGAACCAACATACTAGGGGTGGTCTTGACTAGTATAGCATTACTGATCACTTCATATATATATATATATATATATATATATATATATATATATATATATATATATATATATATATATATACATATATATATGTATATATATATATATATATATATATATATATATATATATATATATATATATATATGTATATATATATATATATATATGTGTGTGTGTGTGTGCGTGTATGTGTGTGTGTATTTAAACCAGATGGCTCAGTCACTCACTCTACAAAGCGAAAGGTAACCCTTTAAGCTGACGTGTTTGATATTAAGCAGAGCAATGAGAAACTTTATCTTCCTCATCCCTGATTTTCTGAGGCTAAACTAGCTTGTTTACCTTTTCAATCACCTGAAATTAAAGCACATGTGATAGACTTTCATGCTTATGGGGGTGTAGATCAAATGTTATTTTTCTTTATTTTTATAAATACTGCACATTTATCAGCACACAAGTTATCTATTATTTGTGCGAGCTAATAAGAAGAGGAGCTTTAAGCACTAGGAGAATTTATGATGTTAATCCACTATGTAAATGTATTTGTCTTCAATTGTAAGTGATTACCACCCAATTTCCATAACTCCAATATTATCTACGACTTTTTAACGCATTTTGGCATTACATCTTGATAGGTTTGCTGAAATTATTCATTTGTTCCTTAGTTAAAAATTTGGTTTGCGTAAAGTTCTTGGAGCATGCGATGCCCTTCTTACAATATCCAATGCTGTACAAAAATCACTTGATTATGGTCTGGAAGTTCATACATTGCCCTTGATTTTAAGTCTTCCTATGACCATGTTAATAATGAAGCCCTTGTTAGACGTGGTTGCGTTGTTTCTTAGTATTATCAAAGAATTTTTAAGTAATTGATTGCAAAGCATTGTTGTTGATGGGCACCATAGTGATTATAGCAATATTATGATATTTGGTGTTCCTAAGGGTAGTGTTCTAGGCCCATTACTTATTTACACTATATACACAAGATATGTGGTTTAGCCTAGAACACAAACTTAGTGCATATGCAGATGATGCTACTCTCTTTGCATCAATTCCATATCCTGAGTGTAGAATTGGTGTTGCTGAATCCTTCAATTAATAGAAATCTAGCTAGAATTAGCTCATGGTGCAAATTTACCCTGGGCAGGTAAACGTCTAAATCAATAACGTAACAGGTAAACGTGTAGCGTTTACGCTACCGCTTGTTTCCACTGCACTTGGTAGTTCCGGTAGTGCATTTTTTTATGAATTTTTTTATACATATAATTCTAGCTATCTACGACTAGGATATACTCAATAAAAACCATAAAAGTAACTTAATGATTTTTTGTTAACTGAGACCTGAAAACTTTTGTTGGTTTTGAGAGACTACCAATATCAGGGCCCTGGGAGCCTTTGTTCTTGCTACTTGATATAAACAGCCTAATGGTAGTTTCTAAGAGTCCCTGAGGTATATTCAGTTGAAAAAAATTAACTTCCTAGGCTGAAAACAGAAAAATCTGGAAAGAAAACAAAAAGAGGGAAATTTTTAGTAACGAAAAAAAAGTTACATGTGACAAAAATATATTTTTTTTTTTCAATATGAATTATAAATTAAGACTGCTGAAAATTGTATACATAAAATTTGAATAATAGATAAATAAGACGATATAAGAAAATCCTGAAATAAAAAAGTTAACTATTTTTTTTTTAAAAATTCAATAAAATAACTAGCACCGATAATGAATTTTCCTCTTTCATATCTACACTATTCTAGTCTATGTGACCTATAATATCTGAAAATTATATCAAATACTAACCATTCTGGGCTACATTCAGTGCAAAGTGTCCTAATATGAAGATGGCGAAACTGAAAAAAGAGAAAAAAAAACATACTAATATTAGCTAAATTATACTATAGATTGTAATCCTACATCCAATATACCATTAGCGTCATGTTCTCAAATTATCTGTCAACCTTCACTATAAGTGTTAAAACACTATTAAAAGAAATAAATATACTGTAATCAAGATTGTAAAACTTGTGAAAATCAATGACAGTCACTTACCAGTTATACGTGTAGCATATACGGTACCAGGAAAAACAAAAATGGATATTTACAAAAAACGGCGAGAGAGAGGAAAATGGCAGTTGTTTCTTCGGCTGTGTCTCTGGTCTAACTAACCGGTGCTGGGTAAATTTCCGCTCAAAAGCCGAACCCAAGCGGCGCAGAAATGAAAAAGTGGTTTTGTTCATATAGGCAGTAGCGTCTACGCTACACGTTTACCTGTCCACGATTAAGGTGCAGGAAGATAAATCCTAAAAAAATTCAAAGGATGATTATGAGTAGGGCTTGACAGTGGCTCCTCAACATCTGTGAAACAACATTGATAATGTATCTTCAAACTCCGTACAATTTTTAAAATTCTAGGTAAGATTCTCGACAACCAATTTAGTCCTTAAAAACACATTGGGTGTGTATATTTTTCAATCACAAAAAAATGGTTTATTGAGAGAGTCTTTTAAGAGTTCTGGTGATTAGTCTATACGGAAAAAGTGTTTAAATTCTTTCATTCTACTTTGTTTAGAGTATTGTTCACCAGACTGGTATTCATGTGCTGATTCTCCTCTTAACTTTTTGTGCAGGAACTTACGTTCTATTTCATTTCCTATTCCTGATCTAGATTTTGATTTATGGCACCGTCATTCAGTTAGTTCGCTGTACATGTTGCCTAAGATTTTTCATAATTCTGACCATCCTTCACATTCGGGTTGTCCTGGATTGTTCAATCATCTTCGTAATACTAGGCATGCAGCTAATTCTAATGATCAGGCCTTCTCCATCAGGAGGCTCAACAGTGCACAGTATTCTAGAAGTTTTATTTCGGATGTTACCAAGTTGTGGGATGATCTTCCAAATCAGATAGTTGAATCGGTAGAACTTCAGAAGCTGAAACTTGCAGTTAATGTTTTTTTTTTTTTTTTTTTTTTTTTTATGCTGAACAGCCAAACATAATTCTTTTTATATTTTATAACTATGAAATATCTGTTTCAGTATTTTTACTTTTTTTAAATATTTTTTAACTGTTCATTACTTGTTATATGGTTTATTTATTTTCTCCTTTCCTTTTCTTAATGAGCTCCTTTTCCCTGTTGGACTCCTTTGGCTTAAAACTTCTTGTTTTTCGAACTAGCGTTGTAAGTTAGCTAGTGGTGATAATAATAATAATAATAATAATAATGTTAATAATAATAATAATAATAATAATAATAATGATAATAATAATAATAATAATAATAATAATAATAATAATAATAACAGCAAGCAAAAGTATTGTCAGACCATGTAGGGTGATAGCAATAGAGTTTGGGCTCGAGATTCAGGTGATTAGTTGTCAAGGTATTTGACAACTAAGTATGGCATGATAACGATTATAAGGGATTTCAGGTATGTAAGTATGGAAAATGGAGTAAGTGAACCATGAAAAAATATCAACAGAAGTGTTAAGTGTGGATATGGATTTGTTAATGAACCCCAAATGACTGTAGATGAGTCTTTATTTATGTATTTTTCAATTTTTAGAACATTCAACGAGGAAGAAGTGGGGCGATGAAGGGATAACTGAGGATAAGGAACTGATGAAGTCATTTTTAGCTTCTACAACTGAGTTTGTTAATTTTAAACGGAAGAAAAAAATGAGCTGGAAAAGAGAGAAATTGACATGGATGATTTATTTTTTTTTTTTTTTTTTTTTTTTTTGAAAATTAAGGGCTACACGTTGAATATATGTATGAAAGAAAGCAAAACCGTAATTGTAAGAAATCGAATTGATAAAAGTATGGCAGAATATCGGAGTTTTAGATACGCCATTTTATAAGAGTCAATAAGAATAGCTGATGGTTTAATATATAGGTTAAGGTGAATAATGGAAGAATATCAGTAACGCCGATTTACGATGTTCAGAAAGAGAAACTGAATATGGAGAGGAATGAGTGTACTGCTTAGCGAGGTAATTAAGGTTGATGTAGATGTAATGATATATATTGTAGATGTGAGAAAGTAGGGCATAAAAAGAATGAGTGTGGATGGACATTAGGTGCACGGTTTGCATATGGTGGAAGAGAGTATCTTATTAGTGAGTTTAAGAAAGAAAAAGTGTTATCAGAATGGCATTCAGCAGGTGGATCTCAAGGTATGTATGAATAAGAGATAAAGATGGCCAGGCTGTTTGTAAAAGTAAATACTTCTAGTTTTCAGTGGGGTGAATCCACCTGTGAGTGCAGAGTGAATATGCTGCATGTTCGTGAGGGGCTATGGCGGGAGATACGATGAGGAGGGGGAGGTAAGAGCGTATGCTTTTATCTGTGAAAATAATGTGCTTTAGAGTTTACTCAATATGTATGAGCTCAGTTTATATGATACGTTAGGATTAGAAGAAAAAGACATTGGTGTTAGTTTTCTATTTGTAGATTGAAAAAAAAAATCAAATAATAGTCATACGAAATAATATAAATAGTTCATTGGTAATTTTTAATAATAAGGAAACTATATTTTATCTACAACATATTGTTTTGAATATAAGGATATTTTTGAATTAGAAGGTGATGATAAAGTACTTTGAATAATAAAAAAAAACATTAAATTATTTTGGTTTCGAAGGTAATGAATAGGTGTAATTATCGTTGAGAAAGGGGCAACATTTTATACTAAAAAAAAAAAAAAAAAAAAAAAAAAAATCCCAGAGAAAAATGCCCATTTTAAAAGAAAATAACACTTATTTTCCCTACAAATAAAAAGTTAGGTAAATATATATTATTACGACTAGCGAATTACGTAGATTTCCGAGCTCCAAAATTCATCTGCTTTATATTACATAATCTGATACACAAGAAAATACCTCCGAGCTCTGAGAATAATACGCATCTTCCTGATATTGGTATATATGTACACTGAATATCTAACGGTATCTTTACGTCACACTTAAAATAAAACTGAGAGATCACTTCACTTTTAACGGTAACTATTCTAAAACCAACCTCTTACTTCGCTTCTAAGTCAGGGGTACAAACAAGACACTGAAATAAATATTGTAGATCGATATAATACATACTTTACAAAAATATATATATTTTATAAAAACAACAATTAAAAAATTATAATAAAAAAAAATCACTTGAAATTCAAATTTGAACCAATCCTTGAACTTAAGAAAAAATTTAAACTTTAAGATTTATTTAATAACTTGTTTCACTAGAATGAAAAAAGGGGACACTTTAACACTATAGTAAATAAACAACAATTACACTTACATATACGTTACTCTTACATCCTTATGGATTAAAAAATGTTTCCAAACTTTTAAGCAGAAATATATACACATCCCTTTTTAACCAAATCTCACAGGGCCAGTCACAGAAAAGTTATCATATAAAATATAATTACATCAACACACTTCACTTTTAAATCAATCACCCTTTAGTATCACCAAAGTGTGAAGAACACTATATACTGTATAGTTTGGAGAGGAATCACTATTCATCATTTGAGAGGAAATAAGTGGGGAATGGAGAGATGCGGGTGAAAGGCCTGTGGAACATTGGCTATTTTAGATATTCAGGTTAAATCTTCCTGTCTTAAGCATAGGTAGGTCCTATATATCATCATAATTCCTCAAGAAATTTCCAGTTCTTTCCAGCGACGCATGCACATTATCTTGGCAGGTTCTCATAATGTTAAGTTGCCAAGCTGGCAGTATGTAAGTAGGGTACTATCGTAGCTTGCAGAGGCAACACTCACAGCCAAATCTGCCCACCTCCTCACGTAACATTAAAATAGGAGTAAGCTTTATTCTAGAATCTTTATATATTTTCCAACCACGTGGAAACATAATGCAATCCTTATACCTTTTAACAAGTTACATAAGACTTTGTAACAAAACTATGTAGAAATAAAAAAAAAATTCTTTAAAATAACGCAAATTTACATTAACGGAACTGAATGAAAATACAACTAAATAAATGGCGACAGCCTTATGTAATTTACATACATTTACTTATTTCTACATGAGTGGAACTCACCGTACGAAATGGCTCTACATCCCTGAAATACACAAAGAAAATCATGAATGAAATAATCTACTTTAATGTAGACCGGATTTGTAAGATAGCTCACTCAAAAAAGATTATTTATTCTGGGACTGAATCCACTGATTCAGCCGAGAAAAATAATCTACAATCACGTTTTCTTTACGTGAAATATGGTTCACATAAATGCAATTTGGTTGCAAACATAACTACCATCTAGTTAACCTTTGATTACTATAATTCATTTTATTTATAAAAGTTAAATGATTGTGATCTGAGTAAACCTTATTTTTTTTTCTCATTTTGTGGTTTATTTACATAAACTTCAAACCTCCTTATCGAAGTTTGTGTAGGAGAGAGAGAGAGAGAGAGAGAGAGAGAGAGAGAGAGAGAGAGAGAGAGAGAGAGAGAGAGAGAGAGAGAGTAATGATTGTTTGTTATAAGAAAAGCTGATGGTATATTTGAGGTTGTTTATTTATATTTTTAGCTAGGCTAGTACAGTGGTGAATGTCTTAGGAGAATGCTTTTTCAGCTGACTGCAGCAAGAGATAATTGTTTTTTGAATTTGGAATATATGTTCTGATTATTTTGTATTATCATTTTTTTTTTTTTTTTTTACAGTAATTACAATTTGTTTTCCTTTTTGTAGGAGGGGTTCTGAATGATGTAAACAGTTTATTATTTATCTTTGATTATAGTGCGATAGTTTAGTTAGCTAGGCATATCCCCAAGAGGTTTTCTGTTTTTATTTGTAGAATCATACTTCCTCCCTATTCTTACCACTCTTATGGAAGACATCTGTAGCTACCCTCTCCAGCTGTGATTAATATAGGCATTGAAGATGTGGACTGTTTAAGTACTTGGAATAGATTAGACTTTGAAATATAGATTAGAAAGTTGACGTCAATTGTGGTAAACAAATGGATTTGAAATGCACTTTGAATGACGATGATATTCAATGCCTTAATCAATTGAGGCGGGTGTAGCAGATTACCAGGAAGTGTTCCAGTTACCACGGAGTTGACAATGGGTTGTTAAAGACTGTGGGCCCTCGTGTGGATGATAGTGTCCACACACAAACATATTTAATTAAGTGTTTGTTAGTGTTTTCTTTATCTTCAAAGCATTAGTGTTGGTTTCAGTGAATGTGTCCTCAAATACTTTTTTTTCTAAATATTCGGGAAAGTTTCCGTGTTCGCAAATGCATCATTATATATATTATCGATGTGGTATGACAGGGCATATAGCGAGTGGATGTAGGAGTAATCACACACATGTGATCTGCGGCAATTGTGGTGAGGATGGTTATTATGCGAGGATGTGCGACGAGCAGAAGTGCTAGATGTACTGAATGTGGTGTAGAAGGACATATAACTAGGGTTTGTAGGAAGAAGGTATTAGGCCAGCCAGAATATTCGTGAAAGTAGGTAGTCAGAAGGCTCAACTGGGTGAGTTTTCCTTTGTGTGGAGAGTGAATGTGATGCATGTTCGTGAGGGTTTATTGCGTGAAGATGTGATGGGGGAAAAAGCGTGAGATATCATTAGTGTGAAATTGACTTTTAGTGCCATAGAGTTGGTTGGTTTGACCAATACTGGTTGCGGTTTTAATTTAATGTTTAGGAATGCAAAAAAATAAGGTAAGTGATCTTTGTGAGTTTAAGGCATGTGAGGGTGAAGTGGAAGGCCTTAGTAATCTCAGTACGTCTGTGCAAGGCAAGATGTGTGAAAATGTTATGATTTGGGGGCTAATGATAGAGAATAATAATTTTTACATGGTTTAGGGAACGAATGAGGAATATGATGTACTGCTTAGGTATAATTTTCTGATTGTACATCCAAGTGGGGATATGAGAGAGATGAAAATTAAGGGTAATATTTGTGTGGAATTTTATGTAAAAGAAGGTGTGGAAGGGGGTGCCGTTGGTAGGAAGGAAATGTGTAAAGTTATCGGGTAAGGATTGTGAGGTTATTGGTGTAAAAGATGCCTGGCCGAATAGTCTGGGAATTTCCAAATTTGACAAGGATGAATTTGTAGTGGAAGCAGGTACTTTGGTGAAAACGAGTGCTATATACACCTCAGGTGTATGTAAGTTTGTTGCGGAGTGTTAGGAGGAAGAGAGTACGTGGTATATATGATGGTGATTGCATGTGATGTATGTATACGTTGGTCAATGTAGAGTATGAAAGATGTGTTAAGGCAAACAGGTAATGACCGGTAGGGTAAATAATGATGACAATTTGGATTAAGATACGGTGAAAGAAATAATTAGATTAGATGAGAGTATAGGTGAGGTTGAAAGGTTTGAAGATTATATTTTTAAGGAGATAATGAACAAGGTTATCTTGTAAAATGAAAGATAAAAGAGCTACAAGAACAGCTCTTATAGTTTCAAAAGTGGATGTATGAGATATGACTTATCTATCAAGATTTACTGATAGAATCTGAAGTGGATACTAAAAATATGTAAACTACCAGCTGAAAACAAAATGAACGCGTAACTGATAAAAATAGTAAATAATTCTTAAGTTTTTACGATATTATTCCCCCATCGCAAAGTTTATATACGGAAATTTTCTTCATAACTCGGGGTGGATGATTCTCTCAAGAAAAGTTTCGTGACAGTTTGAGCCAATCAATTTAAGTGAGATTAAAGTATATTACTACTGTAACTTATGTTTAAGCAGTACGGTATATCCCGTAAACTTTAGAAAATATTCCTTCATAGTTACGGGAGAAAATAAGTTATTTTTTTAATATGTTGCAGGTTATTTCTAAGAGAAAACAAATATTAGAGTATCCACGTTATAGTTTTAAGACATACTTTAAACAGTTTATTAGACTTTCAAAGAAACTTAAGTATGTGAATAAATATAAATATAAATATAAATATATATATATATATAAATATATATATATATATATATATATATATATATATATATATATATATATATATATATATATATATATATATTGTCAATGGCAAGGTAAAAGGCAAACAAAATGAGGTAAATGAAGCAAGAAGTTTTTTAAAGTCCAGTTATATTAATTTAATTAATAATTTTGATAAAGATTACTGGTCGAGACAACTAAGATGAATTGCTGTCCTGCCTCCCTCAAGTTAGTAACTTACTTCACCGGAAAACAACCGTATGAAACAAGCCCCTATCAATGACTATCATGTCTCTCAGGATCTGAAAAACAAAAAAACACTCCCTGTAAAACTGGTCAGGTAAAAAGGAAACTAAATTACTTACGGGAATCCGTATTAACAAAAACAAAACTCAAAACGGGAATCCGTTCACTAAAAATACCTTTGATGGAATTTGATTTTATAATTTAAAAAACACAAACATATTGTTCATAAACTGTGGTAATCCACCAAAACGAAACTTTATGGCAAATAGCCTGGTGTGGTAATCCACGAATAACAATTAATGAATTCTCAATAAAAGTGGTAATCCACTGCAAAAACAAAACTTAAAGGTAAAAAAAGAACCGAAAAGAAAATTGGAAAAAAAAAAGTCATTTCTTATGATCCCAAGATTTAATTTTAAATGGTCTTGAGAAGGGAACTAATTTAATCTAATGTATTAAATTATTATGGCTAGGGTAACAAATCAACTCATGTTCAGATGTGAAAAGGCTGACTCACCTCAATACTCCTGCCGTTCACTGAATTACTGTTGCTCCTGCTGCCCCCCAAAGTGGCATAGTGTCGGTATCACTTGGGGTTTATCCTTCCATGAGCGTGACTTAAAAATGACCACCGTAGAATAAGGACTTTGCCTGAGAACTGACTTGGGAACTCCGATCGCCTCGACAAAAACTTCCAGCTTTCGGACAACAGCGTAAACAAGCAGTTCACCTTAAAAAACAATACTAGGCGACATATCACTAATAACAATATTGTTTAGAGGTACTAAAGTCAGCCCCGCTCAACACTTGAACATGACAAAAATAATATTATGAATAATATTTAAGAGGTTTGATATTTATCATATCTAACAACAAAAGAAATCACTCTCAACTTCTCCAATTTTGGTTTACGATAAATTATTTTCTACAATATATATATATATAATATATATATATATATATATATATATATATATATATATATATATATATATATATATATATATATATACTGTATATATATATATATATATATATATATATATATATATATATATATATATATACATATATATATATATATATATATATATATATATATTGTATATATATATATATATATATATATTTATATATATATATATATGTGTATATATATATAATATATATATATATATATATATATATATATATATATATATATATATATATATATATATATACAGTATATATATATATACAGTATATATATATATATATATATATATATATATATATATATATATATATATATATATATATATATATATATATATATATATATATATTTCGGCTCAATCCATGTCGTCCTGATGGAAGTTCCTTAAAGTAGGTTCCTAAGGGATATATGTACTACAGTGATATTCCAAGAGAATTTTACTTTTAGATATTCAGAATTCTAACTCCTGGCACGAATATCCTTAAATTTCTCTCAAGGATATCGCCTAATATCAGAGGACGTACTCTTGACACGCCACATAGCAATCTGCACCCCTAATCGCGTTTACGCTTAGAAGGGGGTGTGGCAGAACAGAAGGGGAGCCGTATCAAAGTTACCCACGTTTTCATACTACTATTGAGTATGACAATAGCGCCATCTCCAAGATGGAAGACATTCCTTATTTTGTAGCGATTTGGCTCAGTGGTGTTCTCTGGTGATCTAACCTTTTCGATCTTTTTGTAAGGATTATAATTATGCATTCTCAATCTTCTTCCGCCTCTGGAAAGTTGAGTATTGGGTCTTTACTATGAGTATATTTAGCTCCTGTTTCACAGTCAAATTAGAGTAATTTATTGTACTTGGGAGCTAGGCCTGTTAACGGAGGCGCCATAGGCGCTGTCGTTCGTTAGGCATGTGGCATGTGTTATTTAGTTAGCAGAACGAATTCCCGGTTTTAAATATCATTAATTCATTTCTAATTATGTAAGCTATTTAAGTAAATTATACTTGTAAAGATATTTATAAAGTACATAATTTCCTAGTTAGAGTTTCGGTGAGTTAGGTAACCGAGATCTTGTCTCGCCTAGGTAACCTAACCTAGGCATTTTATTATACGTTCAGACATTTCCCAGATTGCCCTCGTGTATTGTTTTTCAATTCAAGTGGAGATAGATATCTCCTAGAATTATATGAAACATTACACGTCTCCATGGAGATTTAAGGGTAATCTCTCCTTCCCTCTGAGTGTAGCTTCAGGCTACAACCCTAGTGGGTCGTGCCCTGAATTTTATTCAGGCATGACGAGCCTAGAGTGTTTCTGTCTCTTCCCTTAACCGCAGGTTGTGGTATACCAGCGGGTTTTAGGATTCAGTCAGAATCTCATTTAGTTTTGTGTCAGCGACCTGTCAGCGGGGTGAATGGGTTGTAGGATACCATCATTCCCCTGCCGGCTATGCTGCCAACATTGGAGGAGAGCCCTCCCTAGCCGCACTTGAAGTAGTGGTAGGATACCATCTTTTCCTTGCGGTCTAAAAGACTAGTCCTGTGCTCGCAGCCCCCAAGGCTGAAGAATAGTATTCTTTTGCCTAGGATGGTGGCGGCACTGGAACTCCCTTGATGAGAGGAGGCGACAATGCCGCCTTCCCCTTAACTGTATTGGCAATCTCTAGGTTGGAGAACTGAGTCTCTCCTGTCACCTAGGATACCACTGATACTGAAACTGAAGTTTCTTTAAGGTGTGGTAGGACTGACAACTTTACCAGCTCCTTTCACACCTTATACAGGACCCTGTTCTCTCCCCCTCTGTCGACTTTATGATGGCCAAGCCATTATCTTCCACTGGGCCGGCGTCTTGCAACCTTACCGTACCCGGTGGGTTGCCAGGGCCGGCCCGACTCCCTCTCTACGGCTGTTGTCCGGCTGCCGGTAGCTATGTTAGCTGCAGGCAGCCATGAAAACTGCCGGCGTCCATGTTGATTGTCGGTGACCATGTGTCTTTCAACTGCCGGCGGCCATGACGGCTTCCGGCGGCAATGCAAACTGCCGGTAGCCACATCATCTGTTGGCAACTATGGTCTCTGCCAGTGGCTGGCAACTGCCTGCAGCCAAGATGGCTGCCGGTGGCTGGCAGCTGCCGGCAGCCATGATGGCTGTGAGTAGGAAGTTCCTTCTGTCCCCAAGGTTCTTCAGTTCTACCTTGGACTGCTAGCCACAGGTTCTGTTGCCGGAGTACCGCTGGCCAGGCTGGCACAGATAGGTGCTGACTCAGACGGCAGCACGCCGACTGTACTGGTACTGCCGTAGGATAGCCTGCCGGCAGTGTATCGGAGGCACCTTGCCATCAATAGTAATGTGACTGGATGGAAGCCTGAATGGTACATTCTCCCCTTCCATTTGAACCTTCTTTCTGGAAAAAGGCAGTAAAATTAGAGTTTTATATCCTTAATTACTGTATACATACACAGTAAGGAGTATCCTTTATTCCATGCTACCCCTCTCTCTTTTTGCTAGTATGCTGAATATGCCGACAAGATCTAGCTATGCCGGCGACATGCCGGCTGAACTACAGAATATGCTATACTGGTAGTCAGTATATCTGCAGTATAGAATATACTGCACATAGGAAAATACTATATATATTATACTAGTACTTATTTCCAATATTTCTTGGTTATCCCTACACAGGTATTTGCTGAGCCCAATCGCATATTGAATGAATACAATTTCTTTAATATTCTGTTTAGAAAACAGTTTTTTAGATTACCCTATAGTATTAAATATTTTCAAGGCTGGAGTGTTACACTCCTAACCCTTAAAGGGTAGAGCCTTTAACCTTGAGTCTCCTTGATCAGGAAACTTCATGATTTAATATTGTAAGGAAGGCCACGGCAAATAGGTTTGGTGGGATACACAAATATATGTCTTTATTTTTCCCTAGTCCAGTTGGCGTCATGCCAGGTGGACCGCGCTCTCAAATGCTTGCTACAAAAGCAGCATACTGGCTGAACTACAATATGTAATTGTACAGTAGCCAGTAATTCACAATATATATATATATATATATATATATATATATATATATATATATATATATATATATATATATATATATATATATATATATATATATATATATATATATATATATATATATATATATATATACATACATATATATATATATATATATATATATATATATATATATATATATATATATATATACTTTATATATATATATATATATGTATATATATATATATATATATATATATATATATATATATATATTTATATATATATATATATATATGTTATATGTGTATATATATATGTATATATATATATATATATATATATATATATATATATATATATATATATATATATATATACTGCAAATAGAAAACTACAGTACGATTATACAGTAGTTATTTCTAACATAGCTTGGGTACCCTTGAGCGAGCTTCTGCTGGTACCGCTCCTATATTGAAAGAATAGTATTTCTTCAATATTCTGATTGAGAATCAGTCATCTTAACCCAACAGTGTTAAGAATAAAAAGGGACAGTGGATTTTTACTTTTCTACCCCTAGGGGTAAAGCCCCTTTTAGTTGGAGTTCCTTGATAGAGGAATCTCCTTATAGTTAATACTGAGGGGAGGTAACAGCATTTGCTTGCAAGGGGTACATAAATATATGTCTCCTACTATTCCTTTATAGCTTACTATCTTAAGCTATTCTGTTAAAAGATGACTTTTGCATGTTGATTATCAGTGAGATAATCCATTATATACTCATTCTGTTTTCCTTTCTTTACAGGAGGAACACCAGATGACTTGTGATGCAGTCTTCTACAAGGCCAAGAGTAAGTACTTTTTCGGTCATAATACTTGCAGGTTTCATGCCACCTGCAATATTATTTCCGAATCCCTACATTATTGAAACCCGCAGGTTTGTAATATATGTCGGACATTAATGTCCGAAGGTTTCGAAAATCCAAAGTCTATAGAGACTAGGGATACAGCTCAATACAAATTACGCAACTGGGTGAGAGGCTTCCAGAAAATCTGTCCAGGACCTTACCTACCTAATGATAGGATGCGTAAGCTACTATTTCAGATGGCACGTAAGGAAATAGGGGTGCCTCTGGCACCAATTAAATCCCCGACAACCAGATAGCTTTTGGGGAGGAGAGCAGGAAGTGCCCTGGGGTAGAAGGGGAAAATGTCTTGTCAGAATTGCCTCCGCCTATGCCGGCTCTGGAGCCATTGACGTCGACATCTTCGTCTTCTACCCCTCTATTAGATAGAATAGAACAATTATGTGCCAAAGTGAATAATCTAACAGAGAGCTTTCGTAAACAAAATGAAAAGCAGGAAGTAAAATGTAAGATAGAGCCTCGCAAAGCTTCTTTTGTCGCTTCCCAAGGGTCATTTAAACGATCCATGGATCAAGACCTACCGACATGCTCCAAAACCAATCCCTGGAGGTTTGCTGAGCTGATTCCGATTTCAAATGGCAAGCTCTACATCTCGGAGAAGATAGATGCTGTTCCTTTGGACAAAATACAATTTTGGCCAAGCTTTGATGCTTTCCCTAATTGTTTTGTTCGACTGAGGTATGAACCAAAGTCAAGAAAAGGAACGGAATTGAAGGAGGTCATGATTCTTGACCATGATAATGCACAGGCTATCCTTTCAAGTAGCCTAAAAAAGGCTGGTTACTCAGAGTCGAATGTATTTTCACTGGATAACAGGCACCCTTCCTTTCTTGCTCCTGCTTCAATCTCATTCCCCTTTATGGGGAAGGCATTTAAATCTGTTACCAAGGCAGTAGAGGCAGGTAGGCCATGTCCTGCACTCGATGAGAGCAAGCCTCTGTCACCAGCCTTTCCCAGACAGGAGAATGACTGGAAGGAAGTTCATTTAACTTTCTCAGTAGGAAGATTAGATGCGGATGTCGCCAGTCGACAATTTAACGAACGTCTCCCTAAACTATCTGAGTTTCTCTTGTATAATGAACAAGAGACAAAGGAGAGACTTGCAGCCTCCCTCTCTCTACAAAACTACATAGAGTTGTGTTCAACCTATCAAAATACCCTAGACATGCTCATGGTCCTAGCCAAAATGCATATGGCTGCCTTAGTGAATGACCTTTACGCCTTTATGAAGGCTAGGAGAGCATGTAGAGAGTTTGTGTTCGCTGCTGCAATATCTTCCAGCATCTGGGGTAAAGACCTCTTCCCAGATGAGGTAGTTAAGAAAGTAATTAAGAGCGCCACCATGGAGAACATAAGTCTTCTCCAAAAGTGGGGCATCCTTTCAAATAGAAAATCTTCCATTGTTGTTGGTCCCCAACCTAAAAAGAAGACGGGAAAAGCTAGATATATCTGGGCTGTTCAACAATATCCCACAGTTCCAGTGACCACGGTGCCACAGGCAGGTGGTCCAAAGTTTAAACCTAGTGATTATTGGAAGCATGAAGATGCTTCGGGTAGGAGGGAGGTTCCTTCAGGATCGTTGGACCTTCGATCCTTGGGTCCAAGGTCTAATCAAGTTGGGACTAGGATGGGAAACAGAAATGTCTCCACCATCATTTCCTTACCTTCTCCTAAAATCCAAAACCCTCCTGGAAGAGTATACCTGAGAGCTCTAGAGCATACAGGTGGTAGGGAAACTATAGTCCATCGAGTTCCAGGGAAGGCTGTTTTGTGTTCACGAGAAGCACTCAAGAAATCTCGGAGTCATCCTGAACTTGTCGCCACTCAACAAGTTCATATAAAACAGCAAGTTCAGGATGTTAATCCTTTTGAACATATAGACCTTGTTTCAAAAAGGGGTGTTCGTAGTCTTGTCAAACCTGAAAGGTGTCCTTTGGCAACTTCCAGTCAATCACCCCCCTCCCTCCTATCTAGGATTCAAGTTACATATAGTAAGGTACATCCTAGAAAAGATACGTGTTGGACTAGACACAGTCCTAAATATCTTCATAGGATTGGCAGACTTAGTCACCTAAAAACCAAGCCTAGAAATGGTTCAGGCAACAATGTACCTGGACGAGAGGCTGAGGTGGGCAGCACCCAAAGTGGCTAGTCTATATGCATCCAAGGAAATGACCCAGTTCCCGGGACATCGTGGATGCAAGATAAGCTTCTAGATGTCTCGATTCTCTCCAGCTCAAAGGTTTCAATGGCCATTGAATATAAAAGGAGATTGTAAGATCGGTCAAGAGACTCAAATAATCAGTCAGAATTCCAAGACGCTAACAGGGAGAAGCTCTGAACTCTCCCCAGTTCGCAATAATGACAGACCTAGGGCTAAGAGCACAGCGGAAAGATGCGTCAAGAGCCTGGAGAAAATACGCATCAAACGCTTGAAGAGGTCTAAAAAGACCGATATCGGTCCCTATTTAATCGTTTCTCTAACAAAAGTCTAAACCCGAAAGTCCCAAGACTATGCGGGTCCTGTCATGAGTGGGGAAGCTTTCTCCACACAGATCAGACTTCCTACGACTGATCTGGGACACCGAAGCGATAATGAGACGTCGCAATCGACAATGCTAAGGAACGTCTCATTCAGTCTAGGTGAAGTTAACTATCCCTTTCTTAAAGGGAGGGCACCTGTCAGCAGTTCATATACAATTGATCCACAATGTGACTGATAGTGGATGCTCTATTTTGGTTTAAGCCGATACAGTTGGAATGGTCCATGGATGCAGACCTATTCCCTCCCAGATGGGAACAAGTCCTGGAACTGCAGATCGACCTCTTCATGACAAGCGTCTTCTAGAAACTACCTCGTTATGTAGCCTCATACGAGGATCCTCTAGTGGAGTTTATAGACAGCATGTCTCTAGTATGGAAGGGATGGACTCAGGTATTCCCGTTCATCCCATCCAGTCACCTGCTGAAGGCCCTTAACAGGCTCAGATACTTCCAAGGGGGAGTAGCTTTATTAGCTCCCAATAAGCCCAAGAGCAATCTGTCCTCCTTAATGAAGGAACTGAAGTTGAGGCTGGCCCTAGTTCTGAACCTAGGTCTCTTTCAGAAGGTTCAGAAATTAATTTATTTCATTTTATCACAGTGAACCCGAACCCTTCATTTCATGATTTTCTTGCCCTAGTGGTTAGAAAAAGATTTGGGATCTCAGAAGGCTATATAGAATTCTTAGAAGAATACAAGTCTAAGTCAACTAGAAGACAATATGAGTCTTCTTGGAAAAAATGGATTGCGTTCGTGATAACAAAAGGACTAAATGAAATTTTGACGAACTTCTGTCTGTACTTCTTTGTCCACCTTCATAATCAAGGTCTGGCAGCCAACACGATAACTCGATAACTACATACAAGTCAGCCTTGACTAAACCTCTTCAATATGCCTTTCAAGGG
>NC_090737.1:61075193-61100193 GCF_036898095.1 Palaemon carinicauda
TTCTTTTACTTCCTTTTAATACTTTCTTTACTTCTCCTGATGTTACATTTGTTACCGGATTAGGTTTTTTATTATTTTGATTGGTGAACGTATTTCTTATATCACTATTGTATGATATTATATAGATAACCATTGAAATTTCAATCACTCCATCTCTGTTTTGGATATATCCATTTTCCCCCTATCAAGAAAACATATGCAGGAGCCATGTTCAAAGTCTTCTTTTGATCAATAAGACGTTTCTTCCTTACTTGAGTGTTTCTTCAATTTTGGTGCAATGATGTTAACGAATGTCTTGGGTTTTTATTCTGTTTATTTTTTTGGATCGTTTTGCTAATTATATTTCATCTCTCTTTGATTTTACCCTCTTTCCCGATTTTTTTCTGATTAGATTTCTGTTTTTTCCTATTTTTCATTGATCTTGTTCATGAGCTTTTCTACCTATATCTTATGCAGATAATCATAAAAACCTCGTTAAATAAGTAATAATTTCTTCATTACTTCATTCATATTCATCTTGCAGCTGTTAGAACCTATTTTCTTATTGCTAAACTAAACTCATCAGATTTTCTCTTTCACAGTAGTGTTTATTATCTTTCTTAATAGTTCTTTTATTTCTATCTCCTTAGATCTAAAGAAATTACTTCTCACCATTCTATGATCGCTTGACTTGAACTTTTTCGACAATTTTGCATTTTTAAATGAATTGACTTTTCAACTGAGAATAAAATCTTATTTCATCTTTTTTTTCGCCTTTTGTGGTTCTCTATATCGTCTTTGTATGTTTATTTTTATGAAATAAGATGCTCATGATTTTAAGATTGTTTCTTTTAGCAAATTATAAAAGCATATGTTCTCTGTCATTCCTTTTGCATTCTGCAAATTTACTTGCTTCTGATTCTCCTCTCCTTTTTTTTACATACTTTAGTATGGATATCAACTAAAACAAATTTAGATTGAGCCTTATTTTATTCATAGACATATCCAGATATTTATAAAATTTTTCCATTTCCTTCTCTGCAAGGGATATTTTTGGTGCAAAGGTTTGAATGATCTTCACTTTATACGTCTTAATTAGTTTGGAAATAACCTCCAATTCGAACACCAGTACTACAAAATTTCTCCTTGTTACCTCCAAGATTTTTATTAATACGAATTCCCCCTCTCTTTTCCTTGTTCCTTTTATGTCCTCTGAAGCAAAAGATATAGCCCACTTTCAATTCTATATAGGATTCCTCATATCTTCCAATTTCATTCAATACTATTTTATCCCAATTTATTTCTTTCAGCTCTTCAAGTAACAAATCCATAACTTCTTCCCTAGACAACATCCTGACATAGTTTGTTAAAAAGTTCAGTTTCCAAAGGTGGCTTGTTAAAATAAACATATTTTCAAAACTCATGCAATAGAATATAGCGCCCAACCACATTTAGCAGTTCTTCCATTGCTCCCGGGAGCTGATGGCTGAGACGGTGTTGTAATACACAGTACATTTCTGGGTTTGGTCAGTTTTCATCGCCACGCTAGCCACTGTAGTTTGGTAAAGGTGGGAGAATTTCAACTGATTGGTCACAGGAAACCAACATACTAGGGGTGGTCTTGACTAGCATAGCATTACTGATCATTTCATATATATATATATATATATATATATATATATATATATATATATATATATATATATATATATATATATGTGTGTGTGTGTGTGTGTGTGTGTGTGTATGTGCGTGTGTATTTGAACCAGATGGCTCAGTCACTCACTCTACAAAGCGAAAGGTAACCCTTTAAGCTGACGTGTTTGATATTAAGCAGAGCAATTAGAAACTTTATCTTCCTCAACCCTGATTTCCTGAGGCTAAACCAGCTTGTTTACCTTTTTAATCACCTGAAATTAAAGCACATGTGATAGACTTTCATGCTTATGGGGGTGTAGACCAAATGTTGTTGTTCTTTATTTTTATAAATACTGCACATTTGTCAGCACAAAAGTTATCTATTATTTGTGCGAGCTAATAAGAAGAGGAGCTTTAAGCAATAGGAGAATTTATGATGTTAATCCACTATGTAAATGTATTTGTCTTCAATTGTAAGTGATTACCACCCAATTTCCATAACTCCAATATTATCTACGACTTTTTAACGCATTTTGGCAAAACATCTTGATAGGTTTGCTGAAATTAATCATTTGTTCCTTAGTTAAAAATTTGGTTTGCGTAAAGTTCTTGGAGCATGCGATGCCCTTCTTACAATATCCAATGTTGTACAAAAATCACTTGATTATGGTCTGGAAGTTGATTTTAAGTCTGCCTATGACCATGTTAATAATGAAGCCCTTGTTAGACGTGGTTGCGTTGTTTCTTAGTATTATCAAAGAATTTTTAAGTAATTGATTGCAAAGCATTGTTGTTGATGGGCACCATAGTGATTATAGCAATATTATGATATTTGGTGTTCCTAAGGGTAGTGTACTAGGCCCATTACTTATTTACACTATATACACAAGATATGTGGTTTAGCCTAGAACACAAACTTAGTGCATATGCAGATGATGCTACTCTCTTTGCATCAATTCCATATCCTGAGTGTAGAATTGGTGTTGCTGAATCCTTCAATTAATAGAAATCTAGCTAGAATTAGCACATGGTGCAAATTTACCCTGGACAGGTAAACGTCTAAATCAATAACGTAACAGGTAAACGTGTAGCGTTTACGCTACCGCTTGTTTCCACTTCACTTGGTAGTTCCGGTAGTGCATTTTTTTTATGAATTTTTGTATACATATAATTCTAGCTATCTACGACTAGGATATACTCAATAAAAACCATGAAAGTAACTTAATGATTTTTTGTTAACTGAGACCTGAAAACTTTTGTTGGTTTTGAGAGACTACCACTATCAGGGCCCTGGGAGCCTTTGTTCTTGCTACTTGATATAAACAGCCTAATGGTAGTTTCTAAGAGTCCCTGAGGTATATTCAGTTGAAAAAAATTAACCTCCTAGGCTGAAAACAGAAAAATCTGGAAAGAAAACAAAAAGAGGGAAATTTTTAGTAACGAAAAAAAAGTTACATGTGACAAAAATATATTTTTTTTTCAATGTAAATCATAAATTAGGACTGCTGAAAATTGTTTACATAAAATTTGAATAATAGATAAATAAGACGATATAAGAAAATCCTGAAATAAAAAAGTTAACTATTTTTTTTTTTTTAAATTCAATAAAATAACTAGCACCGATAATGAACTTTCCTCTTTCATATCTACACTATTCTAGTCTATGTGACCTATATCTGAAAATTATAACGAATACTAACCATTCTGGGCTACATTCAGTGCAAAGTGTCCTAATATGACGATGGTGAAACTGAAAAAAGAGAAAAAAACACATACTAATATTAGCTAAATTTTACTATAGATTGTAATCCTACATACAATATACCATTAGCGTCATGTTCTCAAATTATCTATCAACCTTCACTATAAGTATTAAAACACTATTAAAAGAAATAAATATACTGTAATCAATATTGTAAAACTTGTGAAAATCAATGACAGTCACTTACCAGTTAAACGTGTAGCATATACGCTACCAGGAAAAACAAAAATGGCAATTTCCAAAAAAATGGCAGTTGTTCCTTCGGCTGTGTCTCTGGTCTAAATAACCGGTGCTGGGTAAATTTCCGCTCAAAAGCTGAACCCAAGCGGCGCAGAAGTGAGAAAGTGGTTTTGTTCATATAGGCAGTAGCGTATACGCTACACGTTTACCTGTCCACGATTAAGATGCAGGAAGATAAATCCTAAAAAAATTCAAAGGATGATTATGAGTAGGGCTTGACAGTGGCTCCTCAACATCTGTGAAACAACATTGATAAAGTTTCTTTTAACTCCGTACAATTTTTAAAATTCCAGGTAAGATTTTCGACAACCAATTTAGTCCTTAAAAACACATTGGGTGTGTATATTTTTCAATCACAAAAAAATGGTTTATTGAGAGAGTCTTTTAAGAGTTCTGGTGATTAGTCTATACAGAAGAAGTGTTTAAATTCTTTCATTCTACTTTGTTTAGAGTATTGTTCACCAGACTGGTATTCATGTGCTGATTCTCCTCTTAACTTTTTGTGCAGGAACTTACGTTCTATTTCATTTCTTATTCCTGATCTAGATTTTGATTTATGGCACCATCATTCAGTTAGTTCGCTGTACATGTTGCCTAAGATTTTTCATAATTCTGACCATCCTTCACATTCGGGTTGTCCTGGATTGTTCAATCATCTTCGTAATACTAGGCATGCAGCTAATTCTAATGATCAGGCCTTCTCCATCAGGAGGCTCAACAGTGCACAGTATTCTAGAAGTTTTATTTCGGATGTTACCAAGTTGTGGGATGATCTTCCAAATCGGATAGTTGAATCGGTCGAACTTCAGAAGCTGAAACTTGCAGTTAATGTTTTTTTTTTTTATGCTGAACAGCCAAACATAATTCTTTTTATATTTCATAATTATGAAATATCTGTTTCAGTATTGTTACTATTTTTAGATATTTTTTAACTGTTCATTACTTGTTATATGGTTTATTTATTTTCTCCTTTCCTTTTCTTAATGAGCTCCTTTTCCCTGTTGGACTCCTTTGGCTTAGAACTTCTTGCATTTCAAACTAGCGTTGTAAGTTAGCTAGTGGTGATAATAATAATAATAATAATAATAATAATAATAATAATGATAATAATAATAATAATAATAATAATAATAATAATAATAATAATAATAACAGCAAGCAAAAGTATTGTCAGACCATGTAGGGTGATAGCAATAGAGTTTGGGCTCGAGATTCAGGTGATTAGTTGTCAAGGTATTTGACAACTAAGTATGGTATGATAACGATTATAAGGGATTTCAGGTATGTAAGTATGGAAAATGGAGTAAGTGAACCATGAAAAAATATCAACAGAAGTGTTAAGTGTGGATATGGATTTGTTAATGAACCCCAAATGACTGTAGATGAGTCTTTATTTATGTATTTTTCAATTTTTAGAACATTCAACGAGGAAGAAGTGGGGCGATGAAGGGATAACTGAGGATAAGGAACTGATGAAGTCATTTTTAGCTTCTACAACTGAGTTTGTTAATTTTAAACGGAAGAAAAAATGAGCTGGAAAAGAGAGAAATTGACATGGATGATTTTTTTTTTTTTTTTTTTTTTTTTTTTTTTGAAAATTAAGGGCTACACGTTGAATATATGTATGAAAGAAAGCAAAACCGTAATTGTAAGAAATCGAATTGATAAAAGTATGGCAGAATATCGGAGTTTTAGATACGCCATTTTATAAGAGTCAATAAGAATAGCTGATGGTTTAATATATAGGTTAAGGTGAGTAATGGAAGAATATCAGTAACGCCGATTTACGATGTTCAGAAAGAGAAACTGAATATGGAGAGGAATGAGTGTACTGCTTAGCGAGGTAATTAAGGTTGATGTAGATGTAATGATATATGTTATAGATGTGAGAAAGTAGGGCATAAAAAGAATGAGTGTGGATGGACATTAGGTGCACGGTTTGCATATGGTGGAAGAGAGTATCTTATTAGTGAGTTTAAGAAAGAAAAAGTGTTATCAGAATGGCATTCAGCAGGTGGATCTCAAGGTATGTATGAATAAGAGATAAAGATGGCCAGGCTGTTTGTAAAAGTAAATACTTCTAGTTTTCAGTGGGGTGAATCCACCTGTGAGTGCAGAGTGAATATGCTGCATGTTCGTGAGGGGCTATGGCGGGAGATACGATGAGGAGGGGGAGGTAAGAGCGTATGCTTTTATCTGTGAAAATAATGTGCTTTAGAGTTTACTCAATATGTATGAGCTCAGTTTATATGATACGCTAGGATTAGAAGAAAAAGACATTGGTGTTAGTTTTCTATTTGTAGATTGAAAAAAAAAAATCAAATAATAGTCATACGAAATAATATAAATAGTTCATTGGTAATTTTTAATAATAAGGAAACTATATTTTATCTACAACATATTGTTTTGAATATAAGGATATTTTTGAATTAGAAGGTGATGATAAAGTACTTTGAATAATAAAAAAAAACATTAAATTATTTTGGTTTCGAAGGTAATGAATAGGTGTAATTATCGTTGAGAAAGGGGCAACATTTTATACTAAAAAAAAAAAAAAAAAAAAAAAAAAAAATCCCAGAGAAAAATGCCCATTTTAAAAGAAAATAACACTTATTTTCCCTACAAATAAAAAGTTAGGTAAATATATATTATTACGACTAGCGAATTACGTAGATTTCCGAGCTCCAAAATTCATCTGCTTTATATTACATAATCTGATACACAAGAAAATACCTCCGAGCTCTGAGAATAATACGCATCTTCCTGATATTGGTATATATGTACACTGAATATCTAACGGTATCTTTACGTCACACTTAAAATAAAACTGAGAGATCACTTCACTTTTAACGGTAACTATTCTAAAACCAACCTCTTACTTCGCTTCTAAGTCAGGGGTACAAACAAGACACTGAAATAAATATTGTAGATCGATATAATACATACTTTACAAAAATATATATATTTTATAAAAACAACAATTAAAAAATTATAATAAAAAAAAATCACTTGAAATTCAAATTTGAACCAATCCTTGAACTTAAGAAAAAATTTAAACTTTAAGATTTATATAATAACTTGCTTCACTAGAATGAAAAAAGTGGACACTTTAACACTATTATAAATAAACAACAATTACACTTACATATACGTTACTCTTACATCCTTATGGATTAAAAAATGTTTCCAAACTTTTAAGCAGAAATATATACACATCCCTTTTTAACCAAATCTCACAGGGCCAGTCACAGAAAAGTTATCATATAAAATATAATTACATCAACACACTTCACTTTTAAATCAATCACCCTTTAGTATCACCAAAGTGTGAAGAACACTATATACTGTATAGTTTGGAGAGGAATCACTATTCATCATTTGAGAGGAAATAAGTGGGGAATGGAGAGATGCGGGTGAAAGGCCTGTGGAACATTGGCTATTTTAGATATTCAGGTTGAATCTTCCTGTCTTAAGCATAGGTAGGTCCTATATATCATCATAATTCCTCAAGAAATTTCCAGTTCTTTCCAGCGACGCATGCACATTATCTTGGCAGGTTCTCATAATGTTAAGTTGCCAAGCTGGCAGTATGTAAGTAGGGTACTATCGTAGCTTGCAGAGGCAACACTCACAGCCAAATCTGCCCACCTCCTCACGTAACATTAAAATAGGAGTAAGCTTTATTCTAGAATCTTTATATATTTTCCAACCACGTGGAAACATAATGCAATCCTTATACCTTTTAACAAGTTACATAAGACTTTGTAACAAAACTATGTAGAAATAAAAAAAAAAAAATTCTTTAAAATAACGCAAATTTACATTAACGGAACTGAATGAAAATACAACTAAATAAATGGCGACAGCCTTATGTAATTTACATACATTTACTTATTTCTACATGAGTGGAACTCACCGTACGAAATGGCTCTACATCCCTGAAATACACAAAGAAAATCATGAATGAAATAATCTACTTTAATGTAGACCGGATTTGTAAGATAGCTCACTCAAAAAAGATTATTTATTCTGGGACTGAATCCACTGATTCAGGCGAGAAAAATAATCTACAATTACGTTTTCTTTACGTGAAATATGGTTCACATTAATGCAATCTGGTTGCAAACATAACGACCATCTAGTTAACCTTTGATTACTATAATTCATTTTATTTATAAAAGTTAAATGATGGTGATCTGAGTAAACCTTATTTTTTTTCTCATTTTGTGGTTTATTTACATAAACTTCAAACCTCCTTATCGAAGTTTGTGTAGGAGAGAGAGAGAGAGAGAGAGAGAGAGAGAGAGAGAGAGAGAGAGAGAGTAATGATTGTTTGTTATAAGAAAAGCTGATGGTATATTTGAGGTTGTTTATTTATATTTTTAGCTAGGCTAGTACAGTGGTGAATGTCTTAGGCGAATGCTTTTTTAGCTGACTGCAGCAGGAGATAGTTGTGTTTTGAATTTGGAATATATGTTCTGATTATTTTGTATTATCATTTGAAGTTTTTTTTTTTTTTTTTTTTTTTTTAATAACAATTTGTTTTCTTTTTTGTAGGAGGGGTTCTGAATGATGTAAACAGTTTATTATTTATCTTTGATTATAGTGCGATAGTTTAGTTAGCTAGGCATATCCCTATGAGGTTTTCTGTTTTTATTTGTAGAATCATACTTCCTCCCTATTCTTACCACTCTTGTGGAAGACATCTGTAGCTACCCTCTCCAGCTGTGATTAATATAGGTATTGAAGATGTGGACTGTTTAAGTACTTGGAATAGATTATACTTTGAAATACAGATTAGGAAGTTGACGCCAATTGTGGCAAACAAATGGATTTGGAATGCACTTTGAATGACGATGATATTCAATGCCTTAATCATTTGAGGCGGGTGTAGCAGATTACCAGGAAGTGTTCCAGTTACCACGGAGTTGACAATGGGTTGTTAAAGACTGTGGGCCCTCGTGTTGATGATAGTGTCCACACACAAACATATTTAATTAAGTGTTTGTTTGTGTTTTCTTTATCTTCAAAGCATTAGTGTTGGTTTCAGTGAATGTGTCCTCAAGTACTTTTTTTTCTAAATATTCGGGAAAGTTTCCGTGTTCGCAAATGCATCATTATATATATTATCGATGTGGTATGACAGGGCATATAGCGAGTGGATGTAGGAGTAATCACACACATGTGATCTGCGGCAATTGTGGTGAGGATGGTTATTATGCGAGGATGTGCGACGAGCAGAAGTGCTAGATGTACTGAATGTGGTGTAGAAGGACATATAACTAGGGTTTGTAGGAAGAAGGTATTAGGCCAGCCAGAATATTCGTGAAAGTAGGTAGTCAGAAGGCTTAACTGGGTGAGTTTTCATTTGTGTGGAGAGTGAATGTGATGCATGTTCGTGAGGGTTTATTGCGTGAAGATGTGATGGGGGAAAAGCGTGAGATATCATTAGTTTGAAATTGACTTTTAGTGCCATAGAGTTGGTTGGTTTGACCAATACTGGTTGTGGTTTTAATTCAATGTTTAGGAATGCAAAAAAATAAGGTAAGTGATCTTTGTGAGTTTAAGGCATGTGAGGGTGAAGTGGAAGGCCTTAGTAATCTGAGTATGCCTGTGCAAGGCAAGATGTGTGAAAATGTTATGATTTGGGGGCTAATGATAGAGAATAATAATTTTTACATGGTTTAGAGAACGAATGAGGAATATGATGTACTGCTTAGGTATAATTTTCTGATTGTACATCCAAGTGGGGATATGAGAGAGATGAAAATTAAGGGTAATATTTGTGTGGAATTTTATGTAAAAGAAGGTGTGGAAGGGGGTGCCGTTGGTAGGAAGGAAATGTGTAAAGTTATCGGGTAAGGATTGTGAGGTTATTAGTGTAAAAGATGCCTGGCCGAATAGTCTGGGAATTTCCAATAGTGACAAGGATGAATTTGTAGTGGAAGCAGGTACTTTGGTGAAAACGAGTGCTATATACACTTCAGGTGTATGTAAGTTTGTTGCGGAGTGTTAGGAGGAAGAGAGTACGTGGTATATATGATGGTGATTGCATGTGATGTATGTATACGTTGGTCAATGTAGAGTATGAAAGATGTGTTAAGGCAAACAGGTAATGACCGGTAGGGTAAATAATGATGACAATTTGGATTACGATACGGTGAAAGAAATAATTAGATTAGATGAGAGTATAGGTGAGGTCAATATGGTTTGAAGGTTATATTTTTAAGGAGATAATGAACAAGGTTATCTTGTAAAATGAAAGATAAAAGAGCTACAAGAACAGCTCTTATAGTTTCAAAAGTGGATGTATGAGATATGACTTATCTATCAAGATTTACTGATAGAATCTGAAGTGGATACTAAAAATATGTAAACTACCAGCTGAAAACAAAATGAACGCGTAACTGATAAAAATAGTAAATAATTCTTAAGTTTTTACGATATTATTCCCCCATCGCAAAGTTTATATACGGAAATTTTCTTCATAACTCGGGGAGGATGATTCTCTCAAGAAAAGTTTCGTGACAGTTTGAGCCAATCAATTTAAGTGAGATTAAAGTATATTACTACTGTAACTTATGTTTAAGCAGTACGGTATATCCCGTAAACTTTAGAAAATATTCCTTCATAGTTACGGGAAAAAATAAGTTTTTTTTTTCAATATGTTGTAGGTTATTTCTAAGAGAAAACAAAAATTAGAGCATCCACGTTATAGTTTTAAAACATACTTTAAACAGTCTATTAGACTTTCAAAGAAACATGATATTTTAATTATAAAATAAATTTTTGAATATACTTACCCGGTGAATATATAATAGCTGCAACTCTGCGGCTCGACAGAAAACACACTCAAAAAACTCGCGAGCGATCGCTATGAAGGTTGCGGGTGTGCCCACCAGCGCCAACTGTCGGCCAGATACCACTCTTGCATGTAAACAAAACCTTCAATTCTTCTCGTCCCGCTGCGTCTCTATTGGGGAGGAATGGAGGGTCTTTAATTTATATATTCACAGGGTAAGTATATTCAAAAATTTATTTTATAATTAAAATATCATTTTTAAATATTTAACTTTGCCGGTGAATATATAATAGCTGATTCACACCCAAGAGTTAATTAAGACCAGAGTTAATTAAGTTTACAGCGTATAAGCTAAGAGTTTTTTCATTTTGACAGTTATCAATATAACAAAACCAAAATATATAGGTACCTGGTAAGGAAGTTGACTTAGACGATTACTCTGCCTTGTAAGTCTGTCTTCCTCACGGAGCCCAGCGATCCTCTTAGGATGCTGAAAGACTCCCTGGAGCTGAAGTATCAAGGGCTGCAACCCATACAACAGGACCTCATCAAACTCCTAATCTGGGCGCTCTCAAGAAATGACTTTGACCACCCGCCAAATCAACCAGGATGCGAAAGGCTTCTTAGCCTTCCGAACAACCCATAAAACAATATTAAAAACATTTCAAGAGAAAGATTAAAAGGATATTGGAATTAGGGAAGTGTAGTGGTAGAACCCTCACCCACTACTGCACTCGCTGCTACGAATGGACCCAGTGTGTAGCAGTCCTCGTAAAGAGTCTGGACATCTATTAAGTAAAATGACGCGAACATTGACTTGCTTCTCCAAAAAGTCGCGTCCATAATACTTTGCAGAGATTTATTTTGCTTGAAGGCCACGGAGGTTGCTATATCTCTAACTTCGTGCGTCTTAACCTTAAGCAAACATCGGTCTTACTCATTCAAGTGAGAATGAGCTTCTCGTATTAAAAAAATCTGATAAAATATGACAAAGCATTCTTTGACATAGGCAATGAAGGTTTCTTAACTGAGCACCATAATGCCTCAGATTTACCTTGTAATGACTTAGTACGGGCTAAATCGAACTTAAGAGCTCTAACAGGACATAATACTCTTTCCAGTTCGTTGCCTACGATCTCTGATAAGCAAGGAATATCAAAAGATTTAAGCCAAGGACGAGAAGGCAGTTCATTTTTTGGCCAGGAAACCAAGTTGAAGTGAACAAGTGGCTTTTTTCTGTAGAGAAGCCGATGTTCTTACTGAAGGCATGAAGTTCACTGACCCTTTTAGCCGAAGCCAAGCACACTAGGAAAAGTGTCTTGAGGGTGAGATCCTTCAGGGAGGCTGAATGTAATGGCTCAAACCTGTCTGACATGAGGAACCTTAGGACCACGTCTAAGTTCCATCCAGGAGTTGCCAAACGACGTTCCTTAGAGGTCTCGAAAGACTTAAGGAGATCTTGGAGATCTTTATTGTTGGAAAGATCTAAGCCTCTATGTCGAAAGACCGAAGCCAACATGCTCCTGTAGCCCTTAATCGTGGGAGCTGAAAGGGAGCGAACCTTTCTCAGATGTAAAAGAAAATCTACGATTTGGGCTACAGAGGTACTGGACGAGGACACAGATGCTGACTTGCACCAGTCTCGAAATACTTCCCACTTCGACTGGTATACTCTAATGGTAGAAGCTCTCCTAGCTCTTGCAATCGCACTGACTGCCTCCTTCGAAAAGCCTCTAGCTCTTGAGAGTCTTTCGATAGTCTGAAGGAAGTCAGACGAAGAGCGGGGAGGCTTTGATGGACATTCTTTACGTGGGGCTGACGTAACAGATCTACCCTTAGAGGAAGACTTCTTGGAAAGTCTACCAGCCATTGAAGTACCTCGGTGAACCACTCTCTCGCGGGCCAGAGGGTAGCAACCAACGTCAACCTTGTCCCTTCGTGAGAGGCGAACTTCTGCAGTACCTTGTTGACTATCTTGAATGGTGGGAATGCATATAAGTCCATAAAAGACCAATCCAGTAGAAACGCGTCTATGTAGATTGCTTCTGTATCTAGGACTGGAGAGCAAAAGATTGGTAACCTTTTGGTCAACGAGGAGGCAAAGAGGTCTATGGTGCGTTGACCCCAAGTAGCCCAAAGACTCTTGCCCACGTCCTTGTGGAGGGTCCATTCCGTGGGTATCACCTGACCCCTCCGACTGAGACAGTCTGCCAAGACGTTCAAGTCCCCCTGGATGAATCTCGTCAACAGGGAGATGCCTCGAATTCTTGACCATAAGAGAAGGTCCTTTGCGATCTCGAGCAGCGTGAAGGAGTGTGTGCCTCCTTGCTTGGAGATGTACGCCAAAGTTGTGGTGTTGTCTGAGTTGACCTCTACCACTTAGTTTCGAAGAAGCTTTCTAATATCATCAAGGCCAAGTGGACTGCTAATAGCTCCTTGCCGTTGATGTGCATGCTCTTCTGACTTGAGGTCCACAGACCCGAGCATTCCCGACCGTCCAGGGTCGCACCCCAACCCAAACCCGACGCGTCTGAGGACAACACGTGGTTTGGGTTCTTGACTGCTAGGGATAGTCCCTCTCTCAGACTGATATTGCTGTCCCACCATTTCAGGCATGCTTTTACTGGTTCGGAGACTGGGAATGATATCGTCTCTAATGTCTTGTCCTAGTTCCAGTGAGAGGCTAGATGTAACCGGAGAGGCAGAAGGGGTAGTCTCCCTAGTGAGACAAACTGCTCCAGGGATGAGAGAGTCCCTACGAGACTGTTCCAACTCCTGACTGAATAAACGTTTTCTTTTCAGCATTAGTTGGACTTCGAGCAGGGCTTGACTGCGAATCTCCATCCCCAAATATAGAATAATCTGGGATGGGATCAGTTGGGACTTTAAGGTTGACCAAAAGTCCCAACTCCCTGGCCAGACTCAACGTCCAATGTAGATCCTGCAGACAGCGAAGACTGGACGATGCTCTGAGAAGCCAGTCGTCCAAGTACAGGGAGGCTCGGATCCCCGATAGATGGAGGGATTTTGCCACATTCCTCATGAGCCTCGTAAACACGAGAGGCGCAGGACTAAGGCCAAAGCACAGGGCTCGAAACTGGTACCCCACATTCCTGTAAACAAACCTCAGAAACGGTTGGGAATCCGGGTGTATAGGAATGTGGAAGTATGCCTCCTCAAGGTCGAGAGAGACCATCCAGTCGCCTTCCATAAATGCTGTCAAGACAGCCTGGTAGACTTCATCGTGAAGTTTGTCTTGACAATGAACACATTGAGCGCTGGGGAGAGCCTATGAGGTTTGAGAAGTCTATCTGGGTAGAGGCAGGAACTCCCAAGCCGAGAACTTCTCTCGTGTCATATCAGACTCTCGCTCTATAAGCCAGCTTAAAAGTAGGGAAAGCAAAGGCTGTCTCCCCCAAACTCCTCCTGGTGATAAACCAGTCGCCTAGCAAACGTAAAGCTCTCTTAGAAGAGCGAGAGAGCACTAGCTTATAAAACAACGGCTTTGAAGTAGCTAGGCCTAGTGTAAGCTCTGACGTTTAGGCGAACGAGGAGCAGCAGTTACAAAAAGATCCGGACAAAGATCCTTAAAAATCAGCATGATTTATTTAAAATCCATAGAGGGCTAAGCAGCTTTAGGCTCCTCTCCGTCTGACAGAGTCCTCAAGGGAATATCAGTAGGAGGGGGAACAGCAACTTCCTCATCTGAAGGAACCTTGTCCAACAATAGCCGAGTCTCAAGCAAGGGAGAGACCTACCGTGGTGGCAATGCTTTACAAGCAGAGTCCACACACACTAGTGCATTAGTAGCGGACCAGGACGCAACGTCATGTAACTGCTTGACAGTCTGTGAACTGTCAACAACAACAGGTGCGTGAGGACGCACAGCGTCCACTCCAGACTGCTTTGACCGCCTAGTCTGAGCAGTCAAAACAACTCTAGAATGCGGAGGTTGACGCTCAGCGTCAAAACAAGTCAACTCCGATTGTTGGCGAACGTCCTGAACGTCAACAGGAGCATCAACAAGTGGCCTAACGTCCAAATGTGGCTGAAAATCCACACGAGACCGCATCGAGTGTGGTTCTAAACAACCTGACTGACGTGACTTGGCTACGCCAACGTCAACAGGACGCACAAAGGAACGTTAGGGTGGCTGAAGGCCAGGATCTCGATGAGATAAACGGCTAGGCTCAACGGACTTATCGGCATAATAGTCTTCCATAAGGGAGGCAAGCTTATTCTGCATGTATTGCAGTACAACCCATTCAGGATCAACGGGAATGGTTGCGGTAAGAGACGAAGGTAACGTCTGTGACTGCAAAACCTTGCCTACAAAAAGACTCTCGGAGTCTGTGTTACGCTTTTGTTTAGGCGGCGAGCAGTCTTCCGATGACTGCATAGGGTCAGAGCTGTCCTAATGGTTAAAACCAGGACGCCTGGACCTGTCCTGAAAGGACTGACTTTCGCTTAAAGGGCATCGAAACCTTGTTCCACGGTTTCTTATGCGAAAAGCCTTCGGATGACGAGGAGAAAATCGTCTCTCTCGCCTTATGGTAGGGGTGATCTTGGTAAGATACACCTGATACCATAGAGGGAACGTCTGTTCGCTGATCAAGGCCTCTCGAACCCATAAGTCGTACGACATTACTTCTCCCCTGGGCTTGGGAGCTTGCAAGAGGTCCCGGACTAGGCGAACGACAGGCACGAACAGACGAACCCTCGGTCGCAACACTGATAACACTTGGCGCAATATCACTTTATCACTACGATTTTCTGTTTTGCACTTAATTCACTGAAATCGAATTTTTTAACAATTCACATTAGGTATGAATAAAACTGATTTCTACCTGAAGCACGCAATTCTACCCTCTATCAAAAGGTTATAATTGCGAAATAAGTCGTATAATGTAAGAACATTAATACCAGCAAAAAACAGTAAACATATTTTAAGATTAAAAAAAAAAAAAAAAAAAAATCAGTGGCTGGGGAAGAGACTAAACACTAGTTTATTCAAAACTACGTTTTCAATCTCTCACCGTAAAGTGCCTTGGGACGAGAATAAAAACTAAAAACGTTTTATCCTTTCTCCCCGTACAGAGACTAGGGACGAGAGTAACTGGAGAACAACGTTACTCGCTTGGGACGAGATAAAGATCGGAACGTTCTCTCTCCTCTCTCTCTCTCCGTCTCCATCTCTCTCTCTCTCTCTCTCTCTCTCTCTCTCTCTCTCTCTCTCTCTCTCTCTCTCTCTTGATTCGCACCGAAGAGAAGAGCCCACTTACCTTTCGTCAATAAACAGGTTATTTGACCAAAGGAAAAAACTGAAAGGTTTTTCAATTAAAAGTTCCTTTAAAATAGTCTTTAAAACATTTAAGCTTTGAAAGAAAAAAGAACAAAACGTCAGAATCGATTTACTCTTTCTGCAAAGTGAAACCGTGATACTCTCTCTCTCTATCGTAACGATAGAGCGCAAACTGCGTAGTATAAATAAACTAAACGTTAGTTCATCTTTGAAACAGTACGAAGACTATTCAAAGAAAAAAGAAAACTATCATAAAATATTTACTAAAAATATTTCATTTAATAAGTTTTAAATCATTAGCTCTGTAAAAGTTATTTACTATTGAAAAGGGCTCAACGTTGTTTAACTTCGGTTTCCAAGTTAGGACCGCCTACTCTCAGGAAAGGTCGCATATAAACAAATCATTAAAATTTATTTTGATGTTTATTATAAATGGAAAGCTAATCGAAGAGGCCTAATAAAGGCGGTTGAGATATAAAATATATAGAGGAAAATCTATAATTAATTTATAACGTGATAAGATAATTGCTAAAAGCCTAAAACACACTTCCGTCAAAGGGAAGGGTCGGCCATTTAAAAGTCAAAGAAAGTCCATACTCTCTCGCTTGTCATCAAAAATTAAATCTATCCAAAAACGAGTTTAAGATTTAAGATGAAGATAAAACACCTGCGAAAGCTCAAACCAAAATGAAGTACTTCACCAAATATGTTGAGAAAACTCCAGGTTCTACAGCGAGTATTGATACGTCTTGTCGTCAACGTCGACAGAGAAGAATTGAAGGTTTTGTTTACATGCAAGAGTGGTATCTGGCCGACAGTTGGCGCTGGTGGGCACACCCGCAACCTTCATAGCGATCGCTCGCGAGTTTTTTGAGTGTGTTTTCTGTCGAGCCGCAGAGTTGCAGCTATTATATATTCACCGGCTAAGTTAAATATTTAAAATTAAGTATGTGAATATATATATATATATATATATATATATATATATATATATATATATATATATATATATATATATATATATATATATATATATATATATATATACACAATATTTTGTCAATGGCAAGGTAAAAGGCAAACAAAATGAGGTAAATGAAGCAAGAAGTTTTTTAAAGTCCAGTTGTATTAATTTAATTAATATTTTTGATAAAGATTACTGGTCGAGACAACTAAGATGAATTGCTGTCCTGCCTCCCTCAAGTTAGTAACTTACTTCACCGGAAAACAACTGTATGAAGCAAGCCCCTACCAATGACTATCATGCCTCTCAGGATCTGAAAAACAAAAAACACTCCCTGTAAAACTGGTCAGGTAAAAAGGAAACTAAATTACTTACGGGAATCCGTATTAACAAAAACAAAACTCAAAACGGGAATCCGTTCACTAAAAATACCTTTGATGGAATTTGATTTTATAATTTAAAAAACACAAACATATTGTTCATAAACTGTGGTAATCCACCAAAACGAAACTTTATGGCAAATAGCCTGGTGTGGTAATCCACGAATAACAATTAATGAATTCTCAATAAAAGTGGTAATCCACTGCAAAAACAAAACTTAAAGGTAAAAAAAGAACCGAAAAGAAAATTGGAAAAAAAAAAGTCATTTCTTATGATCCCAAGATTTAATTTTAAATGGTCTTGAGAAGGGAACTAATTTAATCTAATGTATTAAATTATTATGGCTAGGGTAACAAATCAACTCATGTTCAGATGTGAAAAGGCTGACTCACCTCAATACTCCTGCCGTTCACTGAATTACTGTTGCTCCTGCTGCCCCCCAAAGTGGCATAGTGTCGGTATCACTTGGGGTTTATCCTTCCATGAGCGTGACTTAAAAATGACCACCGTAGAATAAGGATTTTGCCTGAGAACTGACTTGGAAACTCCGATCGCCTCGACAAAAACTTCCAGCTTTCGGACAACAGCGTAAACAAGCAGTTCACCTTAAAAAACAATACTAGGCGACAAATCACTAATAACGATATTGTTTAGAGGTACTAAAGTCAGCCCCGCTCAACACTTGAACATGACAAAAATAATATTATGAATAATATTTAAGAGGTTTGATATTTATCATATCTAACAACAAAAGAAATCACTCTCAACTTCTCCAATTTTGGTTTACGATAAATTATTTTCTACAATATATATATATATATATATATATATATATATATATATATATATATATATATATATATATATATACAATATATATATATATATATATATATATATATATATATATATTATATATATATATATATATATATATATATATATATATATATATATATATATATATATATATTGTATATATATATATATATATATATATATATATATATATATATATATATATATATATATATATATATATATATATATATATATATATATATATTTCGGCTCAATCCATGTCGTCCTGATGGAAGTTCCTTAAAGTAGCTTCCTAAGGGATGTATGTACTACAGTGATATTCCAAGAGAATTTTACCTTTAGATATTCAGAATTCTAACTCCTGGCGTGGATATCCTTAAATTTCTCTCAAGGATATCGCCTAATATCAGAGGATGTACTCTTGACACGCCACATAGCAATCTGCACCCCTAATAGCGTTTACGCTTAGAAGGGGGTGTGGCAGAACAGAAGGGGAGCCGTATCAAAGTTACCCCCGTTCTCATACTACTATTGAGTATGACAATAGCGCCATCTCCAAGATGGCAGACATTCCTTATTTTGTAGCGATTTTGCTCAGTGGTGTTCTCTGGTGATCTAACCTTTTTGATCTTTTTGTAAGCATTATAATTATGCATTCTCAATCTTCTTCCGCCTCTGGAAATTTGAGTATTGGGTCTTTACTATGAGTATATTTTAGCTCCTGTTTCACAGTCAAATTAGAGTAATTTATTGTACTTGGGAGCTAGGCCTGTTACCGGAGGCGCCATAGGCGCTGTCGTTCGTTAGGCATGTGGCATGTGTTATTTAGTTAGTAGAACGACTTCCCGGTTTTAAATATCATTAATTCATTTCTAATTATGTAAGCTATTTAAGTAAATTATACCTGTAAAGATATTTATAAAGTACATAATTTCCTAGTTAGAGTTTCGGTGAGTTAGGTAACCGAGATCTTGTCTCGCCTAGGTAACCTAACCTAAGCATTTTATTATACGTTCAGACATTTCCCCGATTGCCCTCGTGTATTGTTTTTCAATTCAAGTGGAGATAGATATCTCCTAGAATTATATGAAACATTACACGTCTCCATGGAGATTTAAGGGTAATATCTCCTTCCCTCTTCAGGCTACAACCCTAGTGGGTCGTGCCCTGAATTTTATTCAGAAATGACGAGCCTAGAGTGTTTCTGTCTCTTCCCTTAACCACAGGTTGTGGTATACCAGCGGGTTTTAGGATTCAGTCAGAATCTCAGAGTATTTAGTCTTGTGTCAGCGACCTGTCAGCGGGGTGAATGGGTTGTAGGATACCATCATTACCCTGCCGGCTATGCTGCCAACATTGGAGGCGAGCCCTCCCTAGCCGCACTTGAAGTAGTGGTAGGATACCATCTTCTCCTTGCGGTCTAAAAGACTAGTCCTGTGCTCGCAGCCCCCAAGGCTGAAGAATATTATTCTTTTGCCTAGGATGGTGGCGGCACTGGAACTCCCTTGATGAGAGGAGGCGACAATGCCGCCTTCCCCTTAACTGTATTGGCAATCTCTAGGTTGGAAAACTGAGTCTCTCCTGTCACCTAGGATACCACTGATACTGAAACTGAAGTTTCTTTAAGGTGTGGTAGGACTGACAACTTTAACAGCTCCTTTCACACCTTATACAGGACCCTGTTCTCTCCCCCTCTGTCGACTTTATGATGGCCGAGCCATTATCTTTCACTGGGCCGGCGTCTTGCAAACTTACCGTACCCGGTGGGTTGCCAGGGCCGGCCCGACTCCCTCTTTACGGCTGTTGTCCGGCTGCCGGTAGCTATGTTAGCTGCATGCAACCATGACAACTGCCGGAGTCCATGTTGATTGTCGGTGACCATGTGTCTTTCAACTGCCGGCGGCCATGACGGCTTCCGGCGGCAATGCATACTGCCGGTAGCCACATCATCTGTTGGCAACTATGGTCTCTTCCAGTGGCTGGCGACTGCCGGCAGCCAAGATGGCTGCCGGTGGCTGGCGGCTGCCGGCAGCCATGATGGCTGTGAGTAGGAAGTTCCTTCTGTCCCCAAGGTTCTTCAGTTCTACCTTGGACTGCTAGCCACAGGTTCTGTTGCCGGAGTACCGCTGGCCAGGCTGGCACAGATAGGTGCTGACTCAGACGGCAGCAGGCCGACTGTACTGGTACTGCCGTAGGATAGCCTGCCGGCATTGTATCGGAGGCACCTTGCCATCAATAGTACTGTGACTGGATGGAAGCCTGAATGGTACATTTCTCCCCTTCCATTTGAACCTTCTATCTGGAGAAAGGCAGTAAAATTAGAGTTTTACATCCTTAATTACTGTATACATACACAGTAAGGAGTATCCTTTATTCCATGCTACCCCTCTCTCTTTTTGCTAGTATGCTGAATATGCCGGCAAGATCTAGCTATGCCGGCAACATGCCGGCTGAGCTACAGTATATGCTATACTGGTAGTCAGTATATCTGCAGTATAGAATATACTGCACATAGGAAACTACTATATATATTATACTAGTAGTTATTTCCAATATTTCTTGGTTATCCCTACACAGGTATTTGCTGAGCCCAATCGCATATTGAATGAATACAATTTCTTCAATATTCTGTTTAGAAAACAGTTTTTCGGATTACCCTATAATATTAAATATTTTCAAGGCTGGGGTGTTACACTCCTAACCCTTAAAGTGTAGAGCCTTTAACCTTGAGTCTCCTTGATCAGGAAACTTTATGATTTAATATTGTAAGGAAGGCCACGGCAAATAGGTGGGGTGGGATACGCAAATATATGTCTTTATTTTTCCCTAGTTCAGTTGGCGTCATGCCAGCTGGACCGCGCTGTCAAATGCTTGCTACAAAAGCAGCATACTGGCTGAACTACAATATGTAATTGTACAGTAGCCTGTAATTCACAATATATATATATATATATATATATATATATATATATATATGTTTTTATATATATATATATATATATATATATATATATATATATATATATATATACATATATATATATATATATATATATATATATATATATATATATATATACATATATATATATATATATATATATATATATATATACTGTATATATATACATACATATATATATATATATATATATATATATATATATATATATATATATATATATATATATGTATGTATATATATACTGTATATATATATACATATATATATATATATATATATATATATATATATATATATATATATATATATATATATATATATATATATATATATATTTATATATGTTATATATATATATATATATATATATATATATATATATATATATATATATATGTATATATATATATATATATATATATATATATATATATATATATATATATATATATATATATATATATATATATATATATCTATATATATATATATACTGCAAATAGAAAACTACAGTACGATTATACAGTAGTTATTACTAACATAGCTTGGGTACCCTTGTGCGAGCTTCTGCTGGTGCAGCTCCTATATTAAAAGAATAGTATTTCTTCAATATTCTGATTGAGAATCAGTCATCCTAACCCAACAGTGTTAAGAATAAAAATGGACAGTGGATTTTTACTTTTCTACCCCTAGGGGTAAAGCCCCTTTTAGTTGGAGTTCCTTGATAGAGGAATCTCCCTATAGTTAATACTGAGTGGAGGTAACAGCATTTGCTTGCAAGGGGTACATAAATATATGTCTCCTACTATCCCTTTATAGCTTACTATCTTAAGCTATTCTGTTAAAAGATGACTTTTGCATGTTGATTATCAGTGAGATATTCCATTATATACTCATTCTGTTTTCCTTTCTTTACAGGAGGAACACCAGATGACTTGTGATGCAGTCTTCTGCAAGGCCAAGAGTAAGTACTTTTTCGGTCATAATACTTGCAGGTTTCATGCCACCTGCAATATTATTTCCGAATCCCTACATTATTGAAACCCGCAGGTTTGCAATATATGTCGGACATTAATGTCCTAAGGTTTCGAAAATCCCAAGTCTATAGAGACTAGGGATACAGCTCAATACAAATTACGCAACTGGGTGAGAGGCTTCCAGAAAATCTGTCCAGGACCTTACCTACCTAATGATAGGAAGCGTAAGGTACAATTTCAGATGGCAAGTAAGGAAATAGGGGTGCCTCAGGCACCAATTAAATCCCCGACAACCAGATAGCTTTTGGGGAGGAGAGCAGGAAGTGCCCTGGGGTAGAAGGGGAAAATGTCTTGTCAGAATTGCCTCCGCCTATGCCAGCTCTGGAGCCATTGACATCGACATCTTCGTCTTCTACCCCTCTATTAGATAGAATAGAACAATTATGTGCCAAAGTGAATAATCTAATAGAGAGCTTTCGTAAACAAAATGAAAAGCAGGAAGTAAAATGTAAGATAGAGCCTCGAAAAGCTTCTCTTGTCGCTTCCCAAGGGTCATTCAAATGACCCATGGATCAAGACCTACCGACATGCTCCAAAACCAATCCTTGGAGGTTTGCTGAGCTGATTCCGATTTCAAATGGCAAACTCTACATCTCGGAGAAGATAGGTGCTGTTCCTTTGGCCAAAATAAAATTTTGGCCAAGCTTTGATGCTTTCCCTAATTGTTTTGCTCGACTGAGGTATGAACCAAAGTCAAGAAAAGGAACGGAATTGAAGGAGGTCATGTTTCTCGACCATGATAATGCACAGGCTATCCTTTCAAGTAGCCTGAAAAAGGCTGGTTACTCAGAGTCGAATGTATTTTCACTGGATAACAGGCACCCTTCCTTTCTTGCTCCTGCTTCAATCTCATTCCCCTTTATGGGGAAGGCATTTAAATCTGTTGCCAAGGCAGTAGAGGCGGGTAGGCCATGTCCTGCACTCGATGAGAGCAAGCCTCTGTCACCAGCCTTTCCCAGACAGGAGAATGACTGGAAGGAAGTTCATTTAACTTTCTCAGTAGGAAGATTAGATGCGGATGTCGCCAGTCGACAATTTAACGAACGTCTCCCTAAACTATCTGAGTTTCTCTTGTATAATGAACAAGAGACAAAGGAGAGACTTGCAGCCTCCCTCTCTCTACAAAACTACATAGAGTTGTGTTCAACCTATCAAAATACCCCAGATATGCTCATGGTCCTAGCCAAAATGCATATGGCTGCCTTAGTGAATGACCTTTACGCCTTTATGAAGGCTAGGAGAGCATGTAGAGAGTTTGTGTTCGCTGCTGCAACAGTGAAACACGAAACAAGGAAGCTAATATCTTCCAGCATCTGGGGTAAAGACCTCTTCCCAGACGAGGTAGTTAAGAAAGTAATTAAGAGCGCCACCATGGAGAACATAAGTCTTCTCCAAAAGTGGGGCATCCTTTTGAATAGAAAATCTTCCATTGTTGTTGGTCCCCAACCTAAAAAGAAGACGGGGAAAGCTGGATATATCTGGGCTGTTCAACAATATCCCACAGTTCCAGTGACCACGGTGCCACAGGCAGGTGGTCAAAAGTTTAAGCCTAGTGATTATTGGAAGTATGAAGATGCTTCGGGTAGGAGGGAGGTTCCTTCAGGATCGTCGGACGTTCGATCCTTGGGTCCAAGGTCTAATCAAGTTGGGACTATGATGGGAAACAGAAATGTCTCCACCATCATTTCCTTACCTTCTCCTAAAATCCAAAACCCTCCTGGAAGAGTATACCTGAGAGCTACAGAGCATACAGGTGGTAGGGAAACTATAGTCCATCGAGTTCCAGGGAAGGCTGTTTTGTGTTCACGAGAAGCACTCAAGAAATCTCGGAGTCATCCTGAACTTGTCGCCACTCAACAAGTTCATATAAAACAGCAAGTTCAGGATGTTAATCCATTTGAACATATAGACCTTGTTTAAAAAAGGGGTGTTCATAGTCTTGTCAAACCTGAAAGGTGTGCTTTGGCAACTTCCAGTCAATCACCCCCCTCCCTCCTATCTAGGATTCAAGTTACAGATAGTAAGGTACATCCTAGAAAAGATACGTGTTTGACTAGACACAGTCCTAAATATCTTCATAGGATTGGCAGACTTAGTCACCTAAAAACCAAGCCTAGAAATGGTTCAGGCAACAATGTACCTGGACGAGAGGCTGAGGTGGGCAGCACCCAAAGTGGCTAGTCTATGTGCATCCAAGGAAATGACCCAGTTCCCGGGACATCGTGGATGCAAGATAAGCTTCTAGATGTCTCGATTCTCTCCAGCTCAAAGGTTTCAATGGCTGAAAAACCGTTGAATATAAAAGGAGATCGCAAGATCGGTCAAGAGACTCAAATAATCAGTCAGAATTCCAAGACGCTAACAGGGAGAAGCTCTGAACTCTCCCCAGTTCGCAATAATGACAGACCTAGGGCTAAGAGCACAGCGGAAAGATGCGTCAAGAGCCTGGAGAAAATATGCATCAAACGCTTGAAGAGGTCTAAAAAGACCGATATCGGTCCCTATTTAATCGCTTCTCTAACAAAAGTCAAAACCCGAAAGTCCCAAGACTATGCGGGTCCTGTCATGAGTGGGGAAGCTTTCTCCACACAGATCAGACTTCCTACGACTGATCTGGGACACCGAAGCGATAATGAGATGTCACAATCGACAATGCTAAGGAACGTCTCATACAGTCTAGGTGAAGTTAACTATCCCTTTCTTAAAGGGATGGCACCTGTCCGCAGTTCATATACAATTGATCCACAATGTGACTGATAGTGGATGCTCTATTTTGGTTTAAGCCGATACAGTTGGAATGGTCCATGGACGCAGACCTATTCCCTCCCAGATGGGAACAAGTCCTGGAACTGCAGATCGACCTCTTCATGACAAGCGTCTTCTAGAAACTACCTCGTTATGTAGCCTCATACGAGGATCCTCTAGCGGTGTTTATAGACAGTATGGAAGGGATGGACTCAGGTATTCCCGTTCATCCCATCCAATCACCTGCTGAAGGTCCTCAAGAGGCTCAGATACTTCCAAGGGGGAGTAGCTTTTTTAGCTCCCAAGTAGCCCAAGAGCAATCTGTCCTCTTTAATGAAGGAACTGAAGTTGAGGCTGGCCCTA
>NC_090737.1:61107693-61110193 GCF_036898095.1 Palaemon carinicauda
TTGGACAGTAGTTTTTTCTCTTGATGATATTTGAAAGTTGATTAAACATGAAACATTAAATAATATGAGTTTTGAGATGCAAATAAGATAAGATTAGTAAAGGGATATCGAGGCTAATGGAAAATAAAAATAACAATCCTTACCACTCATTTCGTGTGAAGTTTCCAATAATAACAAGAACAGGGTTGCGTTTTCTTTCGGGTCGAAATCTAATGTTTAGAGATTTTTCATGAAACATTTTCAGGCACTTTGATGGCAACTGTAATGCATCATGGAAAGTTCCAAGTAATATTTCACCTTGTATCTCAGAATTGGGCGTTTTGGTAGTTTCACAGCCTGAAATGTAATATATATAAATAAAAAAAAACTTTCTTGTCTTTCATTTCAATTATAAATCCCGTATGTTATATAAGGTATATACGTTATTTAAGACTCTAATACCAGGCTTCGTAGCTAAGTTAAATTTAGCTTTTAAACTTTTCAGTGGTTTCTCCATAGTCATTTTATTACTTCTACCTAGATATCTTAATATTCTGACTATTAATGAAGCTAAACATATCTTTGTTTAATGGCATGACGTATTCCTAGTGGAAAGAAGAATCATAAGTAACAAATAGAAAATATGAAGAACACTAAGTCCAAACTTTTTCGATTCCAGTCTGAAATTGGTAATTTCCTTAATTTACTTTAGAACTTTTCGATATTTTCAAGGAAAGGTTTTTTTTTTTTTAGGGTACATGGGATATGTGGCCTTTATCATAGAGGTTATTTTAAAGGTATGTATTTACATCAACTCTATTACATGTTTCCATTCTTAGTTGGGAATACCATCCAACCATTCGCCTCGGTGTATGTTTTCTTTTCATTCCAGGACCTGAGTGGCAAGTTTCTGCATCACAACACTCAAATTATTGCCGTTTTACGCTGTTGTTGATCTTACCTAAAGAAAAAAACTGCCACTTAATCAAAGATTTTATAACAGACCACCATCGCAATTTCAAAAATGTAAAGCAATGCATTTCTTTTAAATCTAATCTAAGGGTTTAATTATAATATTAAAGATAATCGTGCTCTATGAATAAAACTGGGGAAGTGAAAAGCCATTTCAAGAAATAATAACTAAAATAATATATAGTGGAAAATGAAGCAAAAAAAATAGTATATAACCGGTGTTAACTAATAAAAAAAAAGATTGAAAAAAAAGTTAAAAAACGTAAGGCAAAAAAAAAAAATGTATGGAAATGATCTTATATCAAAGGAAAAGAAAATCACATGCTAATGCAGAACGTTGAAGATGATCTGTTGATATAGGCCCTTTGAGAGTCCAAGTAGACTACTTATAGGAGTGTACTTGTACAATAATCTATTAATGAAAAATTATCCAAGGTTCATTGAAAGGTGACCGACCAAAGTTTATTCAATGTATCTTAATCATTATATTTTCTTTTTGTATACTTGGCAACCAAAGTGACACACAAGTTCTCATTATATTTTAATCACAAAAAAGGGGTAACTAGATATACCTTTTTATACAATATAGTATGACTATGCTCAATAAATTTCATCCATACACTGTGTGTCTAATCCATCAATCTCAAGGTTTTTTTTTTTTTTACTTGATAAACTTATATTTATATGAAGTCGTTTGAAATTTAATCATTCCATATCTTAGCTAGAGTTTTTGTTTACATTCTAGTCTGTAGGCTACAATTTCATTGTACGTATTTCAAACTGGTGGGACAGATATATGTTAGCTGACGTTAACGCTAGTCCAGATTTTTGGGATTCTATTTGAAAGAATAAATTTAGTAACACCGGTTATATGATGTTGTGAGCCAGAAAACTTTTGACGGAAAAATTCAATTGACCAACGTTACAACTGACTTCTATGCTATCATAGGCCAGCAGGTGGGATAAGAAGCTTCATCAATATCTCAAACATTAGGATCAAAGCTCTATAGATGATACATGAAACCAGTGGCTATAACAGGCAGGCTAGGAGAAAGATGGAAAGAAAAAGAAAGAATCAGTCTGCATCGATTATCCTCGTTCAATAACCAAGAAAGATGATAACTTCTTCATTTTTGATGAACTAGAACGAGTAAAAAATGTGTTCAGCAAAAAAAAAAAAAAAAAAAAAAACTAATTTTTTTTTCTTTTTTCATCAAAACCTAGAACATACCCGGTCATATGGAGCAGAGATTAGTCTTTGTATTGCCATATCTTCTATTCTATGCGCTTGTCTGGTGGGATGAGAAATAATTTTGCAATACATAATCACACACACACACACACACGCGCACACACACACACACACACACATATATATATATATATATATATATATATATATATATATATATATATATATATATATATATATGTATATATATATATATATATATATATATATATATATATATATATATATATATATATATATATATATATATATATATAACAATGCTCAACCTTTGGACTTACGGTAACCCTTCAATAT
>NC_090737.1:61112693-61115193 GCF_036898095.1 Palaemon carinicauda
CGTTCACTATCACTGGTTTTGCGTTTGCGAGACTCTTGGTCGTTATCTTTCACAGTTCTTTTCTCCCCCTTCACAAGATATTTTTCAAGAGACACCTGCTTTTGTCTGTTCTTTAAAATTTTATAGAAGTGACCCACCCCATTATCGACTAATAAATTTATTGCACGGTCTGTTTCAGCCTTATTCGGGACATTTTCCTCAAGAAAACTTTTCACGTCTTCCCACTTCTTTAAAAAATCTTTTATCTCACTCGAAGACAGTGATTGTGCAGTGCCTCCCTCCTCGTAAATGGTTCTTGCCTTCTCGCAAATCATGTTCTCATTTACTGAATCTCCTGCGAGCTGCTTCTCATTTATCCAAACCATTAATAAATTTTCTACGTCATCAAGAATAGGTGGCCGTTGTTTTGATAACGACGATACACCTTTAGCTACTTTAGCGGCCTTTATTTCTTCTTTTTTCTTTAATATTGTGCATATCGTCGACTGCGAGCGATTGAAAAAACTAGCAATGTCTTTCACACGCATGCCTTGGTCATGCTTCTCGATGATCTCCTTCTTCATCTCGATCGTTATCATCAGCTTCTTCTTACTGCTTTCCTTCTTCGATATCTTAGGAGCCATTGTCTATCACAATAATACAGTACAGTACTGTAATCACAAATGAGTGAAAATAAAACAAATCACAAACCAAGTGTAAAAATCACAAAGAAATCGTCCACGAATTCACTAAGTATGTATGCTATCGAGACGGCGGATACTGAGATAATGAACGAGTGAAGGGGGTAATAAAGGGGTTTAGGGGGTGGTAGGTATGCGTGGGAGGAGTCACGTGACTCCATTGTGAGATACGGTCGTTAAGTTATTTCCATGAAAAATGCGATCGGGAAGCGCGGCGTTAACACTTTTCCACAAAAAACGGCGCGTGGGAGGGAAATTTAAATTCGTTAACCGATACAATATTCGTTAACCGAGACGAATTTTTCAGAGAAAATCCCTTCGTAAACCGAAAAATTCGTAAGCGGAGTCGTTCGTAAACCGAGGTTCTACTGTATATATATATATATATAGATACCTCTAAATATGCTTTATATATATATATATATATATATATATATATATATATATATACATAGATATATATATATATATATATATATATATATATATATATATATATATATATATATATATACATATATATAAACTATATATATGAATATATATATAACTATGTATATATACACATACATATATATATATATATATATATATATATATATATATATATATATGCATATATATATATATATATATATATATATATATATATATATATCTATATATATATATATATATATATATATATATATATATATATATATATATATATATATATATATATATATCCTTGAATATAAACAGGTAGTAGGTTGGCTTGGGCACCAGCAACCCGTTGAGATACTACCGTTAGAGTTATGAGGCCTTTTCACTGGCCAGACAGTACTGCATTGGATCCTTCTCTCTAGTTACGGTTAATTTTCCCTTTCCCTGCACATACACACTAAATAGTCGGGCCTATTTATTACACTTTCTCCAGTGTCCTCATACACCTGATATCATTGAGATTAGCAAACATTTCTTCTAAATCCGAGGGGTTAACTACTGCACTGTAATTGTTCAGTGGCCATTTTCCTCTTGGTAGGGAAGAAGAGACTCTTTAGCTATGGTAAGCAGCTCTTCTAGGAGAAGGACACTCCAAAATCAAACCATTGTTCTCTAGTCTTGTGTAGTGCCATAGCCTCTATTCCATGGTCTTCCAATGTCTTGAGTCAGATTTCTCTTGCTTGAGGGTACACTTAGGCACACTATTCTATCTTATTTCTATTCCTCTTGTTTTGTTAAAGTTTTTATAGTTTATATAGGATATATTTAATCTAATGTTACTCTTCGTGAAATATTTTATTTTTCCTTAAGTTTCCTATCCCCACTGGGCTATTTTCCCTGTTGGAGCCCCTGGGCTTATAGCATCTTGCTTTTCCAAATAGGACTGTAGCCTAGCAAGTAATAATATATATATATATATATATATATATATATATATATATATATATATACATATATATATATATATATATATATATATATAAATATATATATATATATATATATATATATATATATATATATATATACATATATATATATATGTATATATATATATATATATATATATACTAATATATATATATATATTTATATATATATACACTAATATATATATATATAAATATATATATATATATATATATATATATATATATATATATATATTTATATATATATATATATATACTAATATATATATATATATATATATATATATATATATATATATATACTAATATATATATATATATATATATATATATATATATATATATATACATATATATATATATATATATATATATATATATATATATATATATATATATATA
>NC_090737.1:61122693-61125193 GCF_036898095.1 Palaemon carinicauda
GGCAACTCCATCGACCTGCGAATAGAGTTGGCCATTAAAAACAAACATGGAGTCTTGCACAGCAAGCTCAAGAAAAGTCTTAAAATAATGTCTGTTAAAACCATGAAAAATAACTTGATCGTCATAAAAAATTTTATCTAAAATAATATTAATTGTTTCATTTAGTGGCACAATTGTAAAAAGAGATTCTACATCAAAACTTGTCATATGTAGATCACCATCTTGTAAAATTATTTGTTGCTGAAACTCACAGCCATTTTTTAGTGAGAACTGGTTGCACGAGAAATTACTGAGTAAAGAGACAAGGTGTTTTGATATTGTATAAGACGGGTTGTTATAGGCTGCCATAATGGGTCTGATTGGAACTCCTTCCTTATGTATCTTTGGTAGTCCATATAAAATGCTAAAAGAAGAACCTGTCACAAAAAGTTTCTGATACGTTGTTTCATTTAAAATACCTTCATTTTTAAGTTTTCTCAAAAATCTGTTAATTTTGTCTTCTTTTTTGTAAATGTCCAAAAAGTTTGGTTCACCATGTAACTTGAATTTAGTTTGGTCTGCAAGAATGTTATTAACCTTATCAATATAGTCTGATTTATTGAGCAGTATAACACCTTTACCCTTATCTGGTTTACAAATAACCAAACTATCTCGTTTGCCTAGTTTTTGTAGGATACTCAAATCCTCCTTCCTGAAAAACGGTGTCCAAGACACTCTCAACTTAGTGTAAGTTTTATGTAAAAGGAAAGACAACTTATGTTGCAAACCACTGAGGTCATTCATCAAATTTAAACCCTTGAGTCGTTGAAAAATCATTTCGAAAGGAAAGTAGATGTCTGCATACGAGATAGTTTGGTTATTTGTAAACCAGATAAGGGTAAAGGTGTTATACTGCTCAATAAATCAGACCATATTGATAAGGTTAATAACATTCTTGCAGACCAAACTAAATTTAAGTTACATGGTGAACCAAACTTTTTGGACATTTACAAAAAAGAAGACAAAATTAACAGATTTTTGAGAAAACTTAAAAATGAAGGTATTTTAAATGAAACAACGTATCAGAAACTTTTTGTGACAGGTTCTTCTTTTAGCATTTTATATGGACTACCAAAGATACATAAGGAAGTAGTTCCAATCAGACCCATTATGGCAGCCTATAACAACCCGTCTTATACAATATCAAAACACCTTGTCTCTTTACTCAGTAATTTCTCGTGCAACCAGTTCTCACTAAAAAATGGCAGTGAGTTTCAACAACAAATAATTTTACAAGATGGTGATCTACATATGACAAGTTTTGATGTAGAATCTCTTTTTACAAATGTGCCACTAAATGAAACAATTAATATTATTTTAGATAAAAATTTTTTATGACGATCAAGTTATTTTTCATGGTTTTAACAGACATTATTTTAAGACTTTTCTTGAGCTTGCTGTGGAAGACTCCATGTTTGTTTTTAATGGCCAACTCTATTCGCAGGTCGATGGAGTTGCCATGGGTTCCCCGTTAGGACCCTTGTTTGCAAATATGTTTATGTCATCTTTTGAAGAAAATTTTTTAAATAGTTGTCCAGACACTTTTAAGCCAGTTTATTATAGAAGATATGTTGATGACACTTTTGTGTTATTTAAACAACCATGGCATAGTGAAATGTTTTTAAACCATATAAATATTCAACACCAAAATATGAAGTTCACTATAGAAAAAGAGAACAACAACTCTCTACCTTTTTTAGACATTAACGTAAGCAGAGACAATGGTGAATTTATAACATCTGTGTATCGGAAAAAGACATACACTGGCCTTGCCAACAATTTTTATAGTTCCTGTTTTTTTAATTTTAAACTAAATGCTATATACACACTTGTTTATAGGGCGCTGCGTTATTCCTCAAGCTGGTCACTCTTTCATAAGGAGATTTTATTTTTGGTGAATTTTTTCAAGCAAAACTCTTACCCTGAAAGTATGGTTCATAAGGTTATAAACAAGCTCCTTTTACGACATTTCTCCACTACAGTACCATCTTATAATGTCAAAAAGAAAAATATTTTCGCTACAATTCCTTACTTATCTGACAACAAGTTTTCCATCAAACTTAAGAAAATAATAGAAAAAGAGTTCGGCTGCCTCAACATCAAACTAATCCCAATCAATCCACTCAAAATTAATGTATTTTTTGGCTACAAAGACAAACTGCAGACCTTCATGAGGTCCAACATCATTTATAAATTCAAGTGCCCGGGATGTCCCGGTATCTATGTTGGATCTTGCCGAAGGTTGTTGCAGGTGAGATACTGTAGCCATATGGGATACAGCTTTAGAACGGGTCAGAGACTTGGTAACCCAGAATTTTCTAGTATAAGGAATCATGCCGCCATTTGCAAAATCCAAGTAAACAAAAAACACTTTTCAATTATTGGTGGGACAAAACAAAGCGAATTTCTAACTACCCTTGAGTCATTATATATCAAACGGCTTGTTCCTTCTTTAAACTCT
>NC_090737.1:61145193-61147693 GCF_036898095.1 Palaemon carinicauda
AAAGGACAAATGACTTTTAACTGTCAAAAAATTTAAAGTCATGGCCATAGGTTATAGTAACCCAAAATCCGATTACTCACAGCTAGGTAGTGAAATAAAAAGTGTGGACCAGGTGAAAGATTGATTGATTGATTTAAAGTTTTCAGGCATCCTGACATCTAAGGTCATTGACGGACCAGGTGAAAGATCTCGGTATTATTATTAGCAAAGATTTGAAATTCACAAACCAGGGCATAAAAGCTGAAAAGAAAGCACAAAAAACTAGTAGGCGACATAAGAACCCATATAGAATAAGGATTCCAATTTTGGGCGCCAACTATTGAAAAGAATATGGATAGACTGGAAGCAGTACAGGTTAGGGCCACCAAACTAGTTCCAACACTAGGGCAATTTAGATATAGATGGAGGATGGAACGTTTAAACCTATTTGGTCTAAAAATTCGACGACTAAGGGGACAGTTAATAGAGGCATTCAAAATTCTTAATGGTATATGAAATGTAGATTACAGCAATATGTTCACGCTTAGCACAAATCAGTCCATAGGTAACAGATACAAGCTGGAATTGAAAAGACAGAACACCAATCAATATGGCAATTTATTTACATAAAAAAATATCAAATACTTGGAATAAATTTCCAGGGGATGTAGTAAACAGTAACACGGTAAACGAGCTCAAGAATAAGTTAGAAAAGATCATAAGAACTCTCTCAACGCCAAACTAAATCGTTCTACCAAACAGCAAATGGAGTCTCCGCTGATGGACTAAAAAGTATTAACTACATCCAAAACCCTTGTAACTTATTGTAAAACTCCCCCCTCTCTCTCTCTCTCTCTCTCTCTCTCTCTCTCTCTCTCTCTCTCTCTCTCTCTCTCTCTCTCTCTCTGTGCAAAGCCCAACAGGAAGTCAATCGACATTTTGGTTGATACCATTCGTAGTTTCAGACTCTTTTTCCTTTTCCGTCGTTCATTTCAAGATGGGGAGCAATTGGAAAAAGAATTATTAGCCGTTACAATAGGTGGCTGAGCTATTTTTCCTTTTGGAGCCGTTAGGCTTATAGCATCGGGCTTTCCCAGCTAAGATTATAGCTTAGCAAGTAATAATAATAATAATAATAATAATAATAATAATAATAATAATAATAATAATAATAATAATAATAATAACTAGACTGCAACTGGCTAAAGCCAGTGGCGGAGGATTCCCCTGCAAAATAGGTGTGGAAATGCTTTCGTCAATCAGTAAAAGATATTGTGTAATGGTTTATTGGCCTAATGACCCCTTGACTAAATTTTGAGTTATATTAACAAACTATTCTAAAGCAATTTATCTGTATAATAGCAGGTATATGGAGGTAAAAACATAGGCAAAAATGACAAATATAGAGAAATTGACCTTAGAACTTGAAGAAAATGGGCACTTACAAGGTCATGTGAAGGTCACGGGTTAAATATGACCCCATATTCTGAAAGAGCATTGTGTGAATTGGGGGGGGGGGGGGTGACAACAAAACATCACTTTTAGCCCACGTCAAATTTTTTTCCATGGAATAGCCAAATGACCTTGAAAATGACGGTCAAGGTCAAATATGACATTTGATTTGGAGGTTTTATGCATGTTTGGGGTAGTTTACTATAGCATGCTATGACCAAAATCCAGTATTTCATGGAGAAATCGCCAAAGTCACGATTTTTGCAATGTCAAAATTAGTTAAAAATCTATATTAAAAAAAATAATTAAACAGTCGCTACAAAAGTTAAGCTAACATTAGATAAATATATAGGGCATCATATGCCACTAAGATCACAGCTCTGGGCCTTCCAGTTTTCAAGATCTCGGAAAGAAACCCGTTTTGAGCCGGTTTGGCCATTAGCGATCTTGACCTTGACCTACTTGCATTAAAGTAAGGCAATATCAGGGAATTTACCTCTGTATCATTGTCCAAAAGGCCCTTAGCCATACGGCTTATACTTTAGGCCTAATGGCAATTTAAAATTTTAAAAATTTTGCCTTAAAAAGCCCCAGTGACCTTGAAAAGTAGGTCAAGGTCACTTAAACTGGGTCTATGGCATATTCTTACCATAGCTACCTATGATAATTATTTCAGATTTCTTTCCCCCCCCCCCAAAAAAAAACGTGCGGAAAGAATAATAATAATACTACCAAAACAATAGTATTCCCCTATGGGGAACCCTAATAATGATAACAATAATAATAAAAAATAATAATAATAATAAAATGGTGATACAAGAAACAGAATTGGCATAAGAACTCTTATCCTATAAATAAGAATCAACCTCAGGCTACTTTAATATAAAGAAGGCTATTTCCCAGATGGTCGACATTTTTCCAAAATTATGGTAAATTTTCTGTGTATTCCCAATATTTTCATTTTGAAAGCTTACAAAAGTTACATTCTATTCATAGAATATATACCAATTCACATTCTGGTATTATTATTGTCATTAAGAGAGAAACTTATCCCATTCTTCCAGCATTC